>NW_005871192.1:1869730-1906578 GCF_000147115.1 Myotis lucifugus | reverse complement strand
CACCTTCCCTGTCAGTCAACTTAAGTTGGAACACAGACCCATAACTTGAGGCGCCTTGGGCCGGGAACTTTGCAACACACAGTGGGTGATGCTTGATCCTTAGGAACCCGCCGCCCGGAGGCCAACGGTCCCTCGAGCGGGAAGTTTCACTCCAGTTATTAGAGTCTAATGTCATTTCCTAGGTCAGCGGTGTTCCCGTGGCGTTCCCGTAATGTGCAGAGTGTGTGTGCACCAGAGGTGGCTGGATCATGTGCAGAGAGAGTTGATGGCCCTTTTAATGCTGCATCCTGACCACACTCGCTGGCTGCTAGCAGGGCCTTTAGACAGGGTTGGGCCATTCAATGTTGGGGTTCACTCCATCGTAGGTCTTTGGATCACTGTCTTCGAGACAGAACCAATCGGGAGCTGCAAAACACCAAGGTGTCTTTAGGAGTGGAATCAGCTAATCAGCGGTTCTCAACCTGTGGGTCGCGACCCCTTTGGCGGTCGAATGACCCTTTCACAGGGGTCGCCTAAGACCATCCTGCATATCAGATATTTACATTACCATTCATAACAGTAGCAACATTACAGTTATGAAGTAGCAACGAAAATAATTTTATGGTTGGGTCACAACATGAGGGACTGTATTTAAAGGGCCAGAAGGTTGAGAACCACTGGAGATGAATAAAAATCCATGAAATTCAGAGTTTGTGCTGTTGGATGATTTTGCCCCTTTTGTAGGTCCCTGCTGATTGAGTCGGGGCTGTAAAAACAGGACACCCTCTTTGAAATTGAATATGCCTTTTGTTTAAACAAGTGGGTGGGTATTAGGTGGCTGCCTCCTTTTTTATTTTCCCATTTTCTATTCTTCAGTGGATAAGGACGGAAGAGATTAAGAAAAGATGCTAGAGAAGTACAGCATGGTGCCCTCTGCACCCCTCACCCTTGGGTAGTTTACAAATAGGAAACCATTGTTTCATTGTAACCCTGTTTACTCTGGGGCTCTAAGGTACTATGTGCCCATATCTTCTACACTGTTCTCCAGACCCCTCATTCTATATTTCCCAGAGTTATGCCCTTGCAGCGGTTCTCAACCTGTGGGTCACGACCCCTTTGGGGGTCGAACTTTCACAGGGGTCGCCTAAGACCATCCTGCATATCAGATATTTACATTACGATTCATAACAGTAGCAACATTACAGTTATGAAGTAGCAACGAAAATAATTTTATGGTTGGGGGTCACCACAACATGAGGAACTGTATTTAAAGGGCCAGAAGGTTGAGAACCACCGCTAGTGGCTAAGGAGCTAAGATAGTTACTTTTTATGATTGATTTGATTTAGAAAATCTGTTGGAAACAGCCCTGTGACTGACCTCTTCCCCTAAATCAGTGGTTCTCAACCTTGGCTGCACATTAGAATCACCTGGCAATCTTTTTAAAATCCTGATTTCTGGGCCTCATTCCGGAAATCAGGATTTTAAAAAGATTCCCAGGTGATTCTAATGTGCAGCCAAGGTTGAGAACCACTGCCCTAAATACATCCACTGTTACAGTCTTTAAAAAATTGGCTTCAAACAGGGTGTTGGCCTTTGTGATCTTGGACATATAAGGGGCTACTAGGAAGATGAATGAAGTATTCTAGGCAGATGTAAGAATAGAGATGGTCATAATTAGCTTAGATCAGTGGTACCTGAGATTTTTGTAATATTGACACTTAGATGATCATAGGCATTCCAGTAATGTGAGACAAGATTGCTAGTTTCCCGAATATCATAAAACTTCAGTCAAACCATACTCCTGCTCTTGGGGAAACAGGGGAAGTCGAACTCCCACTTGTTTTGTAAACAAGTATTTAAGGAATTAAACATTCACTTTTACATATTTTTTTGCTTGTTCTTCCACTTATTCAGCTAGAAATCACACGACCCAAGGATATATAGTATTAACCCTATATTTTTTCAAGTCTTTAAAAAATTGCAATTTCCAAAATAGGAAATTCATTTTACATCTCAACCTAGTACGTATACACATCATACATACACACATAATTTCAGAAAGAATATTTACTATGTTATTAACTGATATTTTCTTTTAAATTCTGTTATTTAAGAAAATGCAGATCTCAGATTTAAATTCATTTCACAACCTAGTAATGGGTCAAATGTACAGGTTGGGAAAAAGAAATCTGATAATTAGTCTCTGGTCATAAGTACTAGCTTCTTTTAGGTTAGTTGTCTCCCCCCTCCCCCCCCCCATTTAACTTACAGGAATTTAATTATATGTACTTGGAGAAATAAGAAGTTTGAGTGATTCCATATCTCCTCTCTATGGGAATGACCTCGAATAAGCATGTAATAGAAAACAATCTTAGTTCCAAGTGTTTCTTTGAATATGAACATCTTACCCTACTCTATGTGATTGTATATTTAAACTTTTTTCATATGGTCTCAGATTAGCAAGCAACATACACATAATGCTTAGTTTAAGAAAACATGGTTAATTACAAGATGGGAAAAAAGCTGTCTGTCTTGGGTTTATTAAGGATAGGACATGAGCTTCCAAATGTAGCTTTTTCCAAAGGAATGTTCAATGATGCTCCAAAGGCTAATTTTAAGTCCATGATATTGCTGCTTTGTCCATTGTTTAGAACCCAACTTCACCATATTTTGATTATTCAAGAATATGTGCTATTTGTGACAAAGGATGATCTGGGTACCTGTATGTAGACATTTATTACTTCTTTTGTAATATCAGATGAGAAAAAGTATGTGTAACATATGTATGTATGTGTATGTGTATGTGTATGTGTATGTGTATGTGTATGTATATATCAAAGCTTAGTTCCTTTTTGAGTAGCAGTCAAAAAGCTGTAAACCAATTTCAGGTGAAAATTAATTAGGGTGTTTAAATGAAATATATATTCACTATTTCAACTTTAATGATGAAACTAACTTTCAAGAAGCATCGAATATTGGAATTAAGAGTATATGACCAGAGAACTCAGCCAGTTATTATTTTTTTGTTATACATTTAGCTGTGCTGTCCAGCCACTCAAAAAGAAAAAAAAACTGAGAACATACTGTATTAAATAATTAGAATCCTTATCATTGATAGTATCTTTATTCTGGGAGGTGAATATTTTCATGCAGTTAATTTTCATAATTTATTGAGTGGCTACTTTGTACTATGTAATTAAACTTCCATTTTTTGTTTAAGTATGGGAAATATATTTCATATGTTTATTGAATTTGTTCCTCCAGTAAAGGTCAATTGGTGGCCTATTATGTTGTTAGACACTGAACTGGGGGCTGGTAGATTAGGAACCCAGTGAAAAAGACAATTTTGGGTGTCTGTATCTGTAAAGTGGATATATATTTCCATGCTAGCAGATAAGTGAAAGTCAAAGCTAATCCACTGCTAAGATAATTTAGGCTCAAGTCTCCTAGCATTTGGTCAACTCATTCATTGGCTGAGTTTAATAAACTGTGAGAAGGATTTTAAAATTTAGTTATTTGATTCTGTGTAGAAGTTCTGTAAGTAATAATAATTTTATGAGTAATTTTTAAAGGTTTGTGTTTTTTTTTTAAAGAAAATATTTAAGTGTTCTAAAGAAGTGAAATATAGGAAAACATAAAGACAGTGTTATTGGCAGTGGTTAGTTTTCTTGTTTTAATAATGTCTGGAACAGTTTGAAAACTAGTTTTGTGTTTTCTGGAGCCTTTATTTCTTTTCGTATATGAAAGGAAGTCTTTTTAGCAACTAGAAGTATAATCCACATTGAAGATGATATACTATTTAAATAACTGAGGCACTCATAAAAACTAATACATAGACTAGTCCCACATCCATTCATAGCATTTTATTGCTCATAAAAGAACTTTTTCTTTCAAACTAGGTATCACTTATGCATTTGAGTATTTTTAGGTAAAAAAGAAAATCTGCATACTGTTACTGACCATAAATAAAAGAAAGAAATTAATAATGAAATTTTAAAATAAAGAAATTTGGAAATTAGCAAGTACTTCCCAAAATGATTTCTGGGTATAAACTGTAAACAATAGAGTGTTTTTATAGGATTCTTTTCCTCAGAAAGAGGCTTTTTTCTCTGGACTCTATGATATAAACAGCTTAAGGAGAATTATTGTTATTTTCTCTTTGTTGGGGATTGAAGGAGAGATGTAAAATAACCACTAACCATAACAACAACAAAAAGAAAAAAGTATAAATTAAAGTGTAAACATTTTCTCAACAGATATTTATAGATTCCTTATGTCACTTTCACTGCTAGAGCGAAGTCCTTTATTAGTAAGTCATACTTTTTTAAGCTGAAGTAACCCAGTTATTTTATAAATGTAGAAAACTTTTTTTTTACATTTTTATTTTTATTTCTTGCTTAGTACTTTAGTTGAGATTAAAATACATGTCAATCTTTGCTAATTTGTTTGGAAGCAAGCTAGAAGATATATTTATAGCTAACATTGGTTTCAAGAGATTTTGTAATGTCATCAACCTACCTTTTAAAAATAGGGATATTAAAGCACATAATGTTGTATTAGCTTACTTTTTCCATATCTTCATTGCTTTTTGAGTAGGTTATGACATGTTTATATATGGAGTGGGCAAAAGTAGGCTTACAGTTCGTATGGCAAATAATACAATAATCCTATATAATAAAGAGCTAATATGCTAATTAGACCTCATGGCAGAATAACCTTCAGGAAGGACCAGTGGGTGGGCCACAAGGCAGCCAGGGCTGCGATGGGCCAAGCCCCTTTCACGAATTTCGTGCATTGGGCCTCTAGTTAATAAATAATACAAGAATAAACTATTTTTGCATACTTAAAACTGCAAACCTACTTTTGCATACCCTGTATTGACATTTCTTGTCTTTAGCCCAAATGTTGAATTCTTACTTTTAAATGGATAAAATAATGCATGATTTATAAGGATTGTTATAGTACTCTCTAGTATTCAGGCTGTCAGAAGTCTTTAAAGAAAAACAACACAGAATAGATAAAACATTAGAGCATTAAAAAATGAAAACATAAAATTTTAGAAGTAAATATAGGTAAATATATTTCTAATATTGGAGTAGAGAAGGGCTTCTAATTGGTACATAAAATCCACAAGCTATAATGTAATTGATGGATAAATTTGAATATATGAAATAAATAAATACCTTTTCTCCCCAAAGGTAGTTAAACAACAACATACTGGAAAAAATATTTCTAACACAATTGGTAGACATAAAACTAATTTTAAAATTTCCAACAACACTTCTTATATTTTATTGGCAGAGCATAGTCACATAGCTTACAGGAAAGAGAGGCCTGTCTTTTAATGGGGCAGCAAAGAGCTAAAATGTTTTCTGTAACTAATAAGGGGATAATGGATGATAGAAAGAGCTACAGATAAGTGATATCTGCCACACAAGTAAACATGAACAAACAATCAAAAATAGTATTTTAAAATACTATTTTAAAATACTGTGAAAAAAAATTAAAAGTGCTGTGAAAAAAAAATTAAACAGGTCAAGGGGTTAACCAGAGACTTAGCAGTTTTGGTGGCTATAAGTATAATTAGGGAAGTCTTCCTGAAGAGGTGACATTTAAGCCAAGACCTGAATGAAGTGAAGGAATAATCTACATTGAAGATCTGGTGGATAGTACATGTACAAAGGCTCTGGTACAGGTGCAGCAAAAAAGGCAGTGTGAACAAGGGAAAGAGTGATAGATGAGGTTGGACAGGTGTATGTTGGGCCAGATAATGGGGGGTCTTGTAGTCTTGGTAAAGAGTTTGGATCCTTTTCCTAATTGACAGGGATCAATTGGAGGATTTTGACTTGTTAAAAGGCCAGGCGGGGACCATTGTGGCGAGCTGGGCAAGAGATGGACTTGACTTGGACAAGGGTGATAGTTATGGAAGAGTTGAGAAGTGATTAGAATTGGGATATATTTTGTAGCTAAGGCCAATAGGATTTACTGATGGTTTGGATATGAAATGTGGGGAAAAGAGAACAACTCAGATTGAATCCTAGGCCTTTGAACAAATGAGTAGATGGTGTCATTTTCTGAGACACAGAGGTGTACGTTTTGGAAAGGGTAGGAAATCAAACATTTTATTTTGGGTAAGTTAAATTTGGGATACCTATTAGGCATTCAAGTAGAATTGTTAGGCAGTTGGAGATTCAAGATATGGGTAGAGGAGACAGCTAGGAAGGAAGAGAAATGTGGGAGTCATCAGTGTAGAGTTGATATGTAAAACCATGGGATTAAATGAGTCCACCTAGAGCTGTGGTTCTCAAAATTGTGTGCACAGAATTACCTCAGGATTTTTAAAAAAATACTTGAACCTTACCTGAAACAAATTAAATCAGAATCTCTAGAGCATCACTATTTAAAGAAAACACAAACTCCCCAAAAGTGATTCCTAGCAGTCAACAGTTGATAACAACTGATTAAGGCCTTATGGACTGAAACTGTTTATTGTCCATTTGGATTTGGGTATATAGATGACCTTTAGAAATGATTTTAGCATAATAGTGAGAAGGGAAATCTGACTGGAGGAGGTTATAGAGTAAATGGGAATTGAAGAAATGGAGACAGAAGGGGCTCTTTCAAGGAATTTTGCTGAAAAGGGAGCAATAGCTAGAGGGCCATTTCCTTTTAGAGCAAATTTACCTTGATAGTCAGCATTTCAGTGTTTATACTCTAAAATGTGAAGGGTAGAAATAGTGTAAGTGTATATGGGTTATCAGTACAAGAACTTTTTAAAATAAAGCTTCCCGCTATATTTTTTAAGAATCTATTTTATAGTTATAGTACTAGTAATCAAGTAATATGGTGTTTTCATTTTTAACTTTATGTAGTGTATTGTCTTCTCTGTTACAGCTACAAAGCAATGCATTTAAAATGTCTTCTTTTTTTTAAGGCTGATAAAGAATTTGTATGGTCTTTGTGGAAACGTCTCCAGGTGACAAACCCAGATATCACACAAACAGTCAGTTTGATTGTGGAAAGGTAAGTGCCCGAGTCATTTTTTTCATGAGTATTTCGTTTGTTGAATTTGTTTTTCTTCATTATGAAAATTAGAACTTGGTGTTAATCCCCTAAAGTGGCAATTTTCAACCTTTTTCATCTCATGGCACACATAAACTAATTACTAAACTTCTGCGGCACACCAAAAAATATATTTTTTGCCCATCTGTCAAAAAATATAATTTTGATTCATTCACACCAGATGGCTATCATTGTGTTGGCTGTTGTCATCTTTTATTTGAAAATCTAAGGGAAAAGAGGTCAGTGCCTCTGACTAGTCAGGTAATGCATGCTTTCAAAATTCTTATAGCACACCAGTTGAAAATCGCTAACTGAAAGAGATGTATTTGATTTCCAAATGACAAAAGTATTGGATTTATTTCAAGGGATGCCAGTTCACCAGGTAGTACAGATAAGTAAGCCATATCTCTTGCTCATATTCTGACATATTTGGGAAGTTTGCAAGAAAGGGGTAAACTGTGTGTGTGTGTGTGTGTGTGTGTGTGTGTGTGAGAGAGAGAGAGAGAGAGAGAGAGAGAGAGAGAGAATGAGCTATTATAGCTCAACTTTAAAAATTGGAGAAGTCCCTGTTGTTTGGCTTCTTACTCTTAGATTGCTCTTGTTGGCATCTTCCTAGTCATGCTCCATTTTCCCCTAAGGTAATTGCAGTATTTACTTTAAAGCCTGGGATGACCTTGCCAGAGTGTAGTAAGTATTCTGGAATAGGTTGAGGGATTTCACTTAACACTGTATTATCCAGTGTGAGATGCCGTTATTCAACTGTAGATTATTAGGCCTCTACTTGGTCATTAGAAACAGCAGAGTGATGTTAGGTACTCCTTATCAAACATTTGATATACAGTACTCCCATGACACTTAGCAGAGCAATTAAAAACTTGCTTTCCTATTAAATGAATTCCATTACATTTCCTAAATGAGAAGCTAAGCATATGGATGCATTTTTCTTTTTCTTTATTGGAGTCATGATTATGTAACCTGAATATTATTTTTGATAATTTGAACTGCATTTACATTTGGAGTCACTTGCCCTGGGATCATTCGACTATTGCTGGCATTCAACTTTCTAAAATCTGTGATATATATCAATGTTTAATTTCACTGTCCTTGATTATTGTGAGCTCTTAAAATAGTGTAATCAGTTTCTCCTCCTGTTGCTTGTATGTCTAATTCATCAATCAGATTTCTCTTATGATAATCAGAATAAAGTCTTTTGTTAACATACCCTTGTAACTTCCTCAATCATCCTTGAGATAAAATGTGATCACTCTGCCCGCTCTGTTTTTTTAGCAGAATAAGCCTTTGAGGAGATATATTCTTGGCACTTCAGTTGTCATTTCTGTTATTCTTTCTTTATCTTCCTCTTTTTTATTTTTATATATTTTTAAACTTGCTAATTTGTTATATTTTTTAACTTTCCAAAGCTATTCTTTAATTTTCACTTTACTCTTGGTTGTGACAGAAGCAAATATTAAAATATTTTTAGGTCATTGTTCTCATCATTTAATATTTCTATTTTTCATCTATCTATATAAAAGCCCAGTGAACCTTATGGCAGAATGACCAGAATGACTGGTCACTATGATGCACACTGACCATCCTGATCACCTGGTCGGGGCCTGCTCACCAACCTCCCGGTCCCTCCATCCCCAGCTGGCAGGCCTTTTGGTTGGATTGTTTAATCTATTTACCTTTAAATGTTATTATTGATATGGTTGAATTCATCTCTGCCATATCAGTTTTTGTCTTCTATATATATCATGTCTTTTTTGTTCTTATATTCCCTTCTTTACTACTATCTTTTGCATTCAGTGAATATTTAATGTTGTAGCATTAAAATTTCTTTAATAATTTTTTTCACTGATTTTTTAGTGGTTGTGTGTGTGTATATATGTTCACATATGTGTGTGTGTCTGCTCTCTAAGATATTTTAACAGAATCAGCTTCCTATTTTTCTAAGCTTATTTACAGTGACATATAGAAACATTACTGAAGTACAGCTATATTCCCTTATGTCTCTTCCTTTGCTATTGCTGTTATACATATTAAATATATTAATGTTACAAACTGAACAATGCATTTTTATAATTATTGCTTTATGTTATGTTGTAATTTCCTTAGCCCAATAAAACTTTGCTATCATCCACCTCATTTGTGCTGTTATTGATAATTATGTTATGCACATATTTGTCATGTAATTTAAGCCCATCAATTCTTTATGTATATATTATTTTAAGTAGTTGCTTTTCAAATCGGTGAAGAGAAGAAAGTAGAAAAACATGCTTTTAAACTATATTTTATTATAATTTACTGGTGTTCTTTGCTTTTTTGTGTGAAATCAAATTACTGTCTGTGATCACTTGGTGCTTCTTATAATTTCTATCTCTTTTTTGGTCTTTGTTGCAACATTGTCATTATACCTTTCTTTAATTTTAAAACTATGGCTTCCTTTAGTTTTGTGAACATATTTATAAAAGTTATTTTGAAGTTTTTTTGATAAATCCAACATGTCACACTCTCAGTTTATGGATTATACTTTTCTGTTTCTTTGCATGACTTATATTTTTTTTGTTAGAAAGTGGACATTTGAGATATTATATTGTAGCAAATCTGGTTATTGACCTTCCCTACCCATTTCCTCCAGATTTTTTTGATTGGTGACTGGCTGGATTAATTAAAGTCTATGTCCAGATGACAGAGATTTTGGTAGGACTTTCTTGTTATCTTTCCTTGACCACACCCAGCTGTTAAATGTCACTAATTGGTGGTTGATTGTTCAATTATTTTCAGTAATGCCTTAGGGCAGTGGTTCTCAACCTGTGTGTTGCCAACCTGTGGGTCTTAACTCCTTTGGGGGTCCAAAGACCCTTTCACAGGGGTTGCCTAAGACCATCGGAAAACACATATATAAACAGTGGTTCTCAACCTTCCTAATGCCGCGACCCTTTAATACAGTTCCTCATGTTGTGGTGACCCCCAACCATAAAATTATTTTCATTGCTACTTCATAACTAATTTTGCTACTGTTATGAATCGTAATGTAAATATCTGATATGCAGTATGTATTTTCATTGTTACAAATTGAACATAATTAAAGCATAGTGATTTATCACAAAAACAATATGTAATTATATATTCAATATGTGTTTTCTGATGGTCTTAGGCGACCCCTGTGAAAGGGCCGTTCGACCCCCAAAGGGGTCGCAACCCACAGGTTGGCAACCCACAGATTGAGAACCGCTGCCTTAGGGTATAAATTACTCTACAAACTAATTTGGTGTGGCTCCTGTGAAGTTTCTGAGTCAGTGTTTGACATTTTTCCAAATGCTTTAAGTGCTTCTCCTAGCTGTCTTATTCCTCGTTTCTCTCTTGCAAACTAGCAGGCCTACAGTTTAGCATATATCTTGACTTTCCTACCAAACTACCTTTCACCATAAACTACACTGTTCATGAGAATGCCTCTAGGCTTGAACTTCTCAACAATGTGTTGTAAATGAAGTCAAATCCCTTTGGGAAGAGATTAAGACCTGTATATTTTACTTTGCTTCTCTACTCTCTTTTCCATACCAGGCAAAATGGGAGCCAGGCCTCAGGAGCTGAGAGTATGGACAGTATCATGTTTCTCTCTGAGTGACACCACCACTCTAGGAGCTGATTGCTTGGTGGAGGGGAGACAGCAGCCTTAGTTTCTCTTGGCTTGCCTCAGTTGTTGTGGAACCACTGCTGTCATAAGCTGGGCAAGGGAGTTTGGGTCTTCAGTGCTCAGTGCCCAAGGTAGAACCTTTTATTTTACAAATGGTGATTGGGCAGAAAAATGGACTTATCTCTCAGTTGCATTTGACTAGGACTTGGCCTCAGCAACAATTAGCTGGGGGCAGGATGAAAAATGCTGATGTCTTGCTCCTGGGGAAAAGAAGCTCTCCTACTTGGAACTTGGGGGAGATGGAGAAGCCCTTTGCTCTTTCTGCAGCATTCTGGGGTGGACTCTTCACCTTGCTGAGGAAGGGAAATTGTCTTGGTTCAGATACCTTAAGTGTTGGCAGCAGTGAGAATGGCTGCAGTGTTAGACTGGTGGGGTCAGACCAGACCTGAGTTCAGCAACCTTGATACAGACAGTCCTCGGGTTATGACGTTGTTTTGTGGTTATGTTGCCATCTCTCATTTATTTATATATATAAAAAAAGTTCCATCATTTCGACGTATGTACATATGTGCTTTATGTTTTTTTATTATTTGTTTACCACAAGTAATGGTCAGGAATTGTTATCTTTCTTTTAAATTTTTTTTACTGTTTCACTTCATTACTGCTGTGTATGTGCTCCATGTGAGTGATGTAGGTGCTTATGTAGTTGGGTTCCGACACAGTAGGAACGGATCTCCGATGTAACTGGAGGACCTACTGTACTTGCGTTCTGACCAGGAAATAATTCAGTCAAGACTCAAACTGTAAGAAAACATTTATTTAGAAAAATCACAGAGGTAGAAGTAATCTGTAGAAGAATTGTGCTTAGGAAACAAGTTATAGAGGCAAAGGAAGGGCCTTTGGAGCTTAGAAGTGAAGAAGGTCAAGGTGAAGTGAGGAAGGTCAAGGGGATGTGCCTCAGGGGAGGAGGAAGGGAAAGGGAAACCCATGGGCATGCTCCCTAGAGAGAGGAGGCTGGGTCCTCTGTCCTAAGGGTTTTAAGGATGGAGATTTTAGGGGAGGTCACAGAGGAAGATCTCAATAGAATATTCAGCAGTTTTCCAGCTGTGTTCTTTGTGGTCTTCACTGATTGGTTGGTGCCCAGGTAGAGGTGGGGTCATTATCCTGAGGTCAGCCTTGGCATTGCTTGTCTGGTTTTGCTGCTTTTCTGGGCTTGCTGCTGAAGTATAACTGAGACTTAGATGTTGCTCTGCTCATGTCTATCTTATTGACTACCATATAAACACTTGGCTTTCTTACTGATTTTTTTTATGATTTTTGCTGAATAGGTTTCTTCATTTGCTGTTTGCCTTTAGGACCATTTGCACAGGCTATAGTGTTCACCAGTTTCACCTGAGAGTGGGTCAGCAGAGCTCCTCACATGGTCATGCCAGAAGTAGATCTCCCAATATTTGTTGTTTTAAGCATCTTGATTTTTTGATGATTTGTTGTCTAGCAATAGATTACTTCTACACTGGATCAAAAGATATATACAATTGTAATTGTGATATGTGGTGCCAAATTATTATTCCAGTTTATATTTCTAGTAGGAATGTAAGAAGGCGCTTCTTTTCCCTAAATTCTAGCCATCACATTGTTTTCAGATGTTCTGATCTTTGCTTCTCTGAAAGGAAAAAATGAAATTTTGAAATAGTTTTCATTTCATTTTTATGTATAAATGAAGTCTAAGAGCCATTTTATATCCTTTTTTTTATACTTTCTGTATCCATTGCCTATGGCATTTCTATTTCATATTATATGGTGCCCTACAAGTTTAGTATTTTATTTTTAGAAATTATTGGCTTCTCCTTTGAGTTTTTTCACTACATAACTTTTTCACTTCCACAAGCTTGCCATTTTCTTACTTTTCGTTAAATTCCACATCTTGAGGGTAATCTTTGATACCTTTTGGTTTGTTTTTGAACAGAAAATCAATTCCCAAGTTCAGTTACTGTCTCTTTCTCAGTGTCACTTAAAGTAATTCCTCTGTGTGCTTAACTTCCATACCCTCTATCAAGGCTCTTAGCATCTTAGCTCTGAACATCTTATTGATTTATTTTTCAAACATCAGTTCTGTTTTACATCTTCACTTTAAGGTAAAACAAGACATAAGGCACCAAAGAAAATAATTTATAAAATTTAGGTTAAAGGCAACCAATGGAAATTATTAAAAACCTTTTAAATGGATATTGAGGGGAAAGTTATTACCTTTTGGAGTGGATGCCTAGGAGATGGCAAATGTTGCATGGAAACCAGAGTGTGAGATTCAGAAATGCATGGCCATTATTAAAACAGATATCCTTATGACATTTGCTTATTTAAAAATCTCAGTTGAGTATCATTTGAGTGTCTGACACTGCTAAAAGTTAGAGAAAGATAGCTCTGTGCTTAGCTGTTAAAGAATATTGTCTGGTCAGAAAACATTTGCAGAAAGAGACAATTTATAATGGAGTTTGCTAAGTATTATGATAAGTATATTCATAATAATGTAATCATTTATTTTCTTGATTTCTGAAAAAAAGATGTAAGAAGAGTTTCCAGTAATTCTAAGTAGAAGTTTATGTTATTAAAAATAAGATTTTGAGCCAGCCAATGTGGCTTAGTGGTTGAGTCTCAACCTATGAACCAGGAGGTCATGGTTCAATTCCTGGTCAGGGCACATGCTCGGTTTGTGGGATCGATCAGCATTGTGGGGTGTGCAGGAGGCAGCTGCTCTATGATTCTCTCTCATCATTGATGTTTCCCTTTCTCCCTCTCCCTTCCTCTATGAAATCAATAAAAATATATTAAAATTTTTTTATTTCTCTACTAGAATACAAATAGAAACATTTGTTTATATCTATTTTCCTTATGAATTTGTTCATAGAAAATGATTTTCTATAGATATTTGAGTTTAACTGTCATTATGAGTTTATTTTGAACTCTTTTAGAAATTCTTTTAAAAGGTATCTGTGATTGCTACCTTTCTTCCAAATCTCTAAATCAATCCTCTACTTCAGCGGTCGCCAACTTTTCGGACCTCATGGACAACCAGTTGGCGACCACTGCTCTACTTCATCTAACCTGCTGTTGATTCCTCCTAGTGTATTCTTAATTTCAGATATTGCATTATTAATTTCTACTAGGCCTCCATTGATACACCCTAGTTGGTAGGAAGGAGTGGCTCTTCATGTGACCTTCACTGACAGCATGGAGAGAGTAATCTCATTACTACTGGGTAGTAGTGAAAGTTCTGACTCTCCACCAGCCACCTTCAACACTGCCCCAGTGAAGGGGATGTGGGGAGCCTTATTATAGCCTTGCTGGTGTGGGTGGAATGGGTCCACATTTTTTTTTTAGGTTCCCTTTTTCTGGTCCTTTGGCTAGAGAATAGGCTTTTCCTGATATTTTTTTCTTAAGTCTGGGATATATGAGGCAAAAAGAAAATCCTGGCAGCTCATCACTGTTATTCCTTGGGTTCCAAGACTCCTAGCCAGTCTGCCCTTTTTCTCCACCTTCAGAGTTTCCTTGAGTTTTTTTTTTTTCTTTTAAAATATATTTTATTGATTTTTTACAGAGAGGAAGGGAGAGGGATAGAGAGTTAGAAACATCGATGAGAGAGAAACATCGACCAGCTGCCTCCTGCACACTCCCTACTGGGGATGTGCCCGCAACCAAGGTACATGCCCTTGACCGGAATCAAACCTGGGACCCTTCAGTCCAAAGGCTGACCTTCTATCCAAAAACCGGTTAGGGCGAGTTTTATATACAGTGCCCATGGTTTTTAGTTGTAGTTTGAGGGAGTCAGAGAGAAAAGTAGTCTTTTTTCCTAAGAGTGGAAGATGATCTTTTTTTTAAATAACAACTTTATTTTGACACTGTATTTGAGAGTTAATTGAATTGAGTAATATAACATTTTTGGAATCCATTATTCAGAGTACGGTTTAAACAATTTGGAAAAACATGGCTGTTCTGTGAACATTTTCCCCCTTCCATGCCATAGTAATTTTTACTGATTATTCATAATGCTCTTTCCTGTTGATTCCTAGATTAAAACAGCTTTCCAGTCAGCCGTCTGATAGAATTTTGTGCAGCTGAGAAATCCTATCTGCCATATCTGACCTAGAGCTTTATTCAGTTGAATATAATTATGTGAATTACAATGGGAGGGTCCCAGTTAGGTTAGGTGTAACATCTATAAAATTGATGTAGTTACTCATAAAGTCAAGTGAAAGGTTATTAGTTGTTACTGGAGTATCTTTGTCTTCAAAGTATCATATGTGTGGACAGTAATATCTCAGAATTCTAAAAGTTAAGTGTAGGCCTTCAAATCCTGCCATTGGGAATTATCATTTACTTTTTTGTGGGTGGGGGTAGTAATGAATGTATAATTAATAAACAAACGAAAGAATTTTAAAAATTCCCAGTAAATATAAATAATATTATACTCGTGAATGGCAAGCACATTCATTCTGTCATATGGAAGTATCACAGAGCAGCCCTCATTTTTTAAAACAAATTTTCATTTTATAAGATTATTTAGGAGAATATAAACCATAAAGAAAAAGGTGACCATAAAAACTCATTGAGTAAGACTGTAGTGTTTTACTACATATTAAACTATCTTATAGCATTAAAAACTACCTTAGGAACAAATGTTCGTTTTTAAAGAAAAATAAGGAAAGGCATGTAGATGTTTAAATAGAATCCCAAGCAATAAAAAATAGTAAGGTCACTTTAAAATGTTCACATGCGGCACCACCAATAATCTTCGGCCACTCAGTGACATTGATAAAGCCTTACTTATTGTTTTTAGTAATTCCTTTGGTAAATTTTTACGTTCTCATCAAAATGTTTCAAAGGAAAATGAACTAGACATAATTGTATATAAACAATGCTGAGATCAACAGTATTTAAAGTAGTTGGAAAGTAAACTGAACAAGAAATATACTTCTGCATCTGCTTATTTGAAAATACCTGGAGGACTTGTTTTATCCCAAAGGCATTTCTAATTTACACAGCAAAGATAATATTATTTATATTTTCCTTTAATATTCAGATATGGTTATATTCACCAGATAAGAAATGTACCTAACATGTGAAAGCTAGTAACTAAGTCTGTACTTAAGAACCAATCAGGTTTAAAGTAAATAACTTCTGGTTGAAGTTGAAAAATAGTGAACTTTTTGTCTCTACCTGGTTTGTTCAGTGGATAGAGTGTCGGCCTGCAGACCAAAGGATCCCAGGTTCCATTCCTGTTAAGGGCACATACCTTGATTGCAGGTTCCTCCCCGACCCGGGCCCCTGTCCCAGGAAGCAACCAATCCATGTGTTTCTCTCACATTAGTGTTTCTTTCTGTCTTTCCCTCTCTCTTCCACTCTCCCTAAAATTCAATGGAAAAATATCCTTGGTGAGGATAAAAAAAAAAAAGGAAAAAAAAGAAAAATAGTGAACTTTTTGCAGTTTCACTTTGAGGTAATGAGGTAATCTGATTTATGATTACATATGAAAGACAGTCAGTGATCCCAAATGAACATCTGACAATTTAGATTAAACTGAGTTTCCATAGACATTAATATTATAGCTAATTATCAAACATCTATATGTATAAATAAAACTCATGCTATTTTAGAATTTTTAAATTATGTAATTATGAATATTTATTATAATATATACAACATTTTTGTAATATTTCAATTAATTTAAAATATTTTCATTTTAATAGTTAAAATACAGAAGCAGTTATGCCCTGGCCAGTGTGGCTTGGTTAGTTGGGCATCATCCTATGCACTAAAAGGTTGCTGGTTGGATTCTGGTTGGGGCACATGCTCAGTTGTGGACATGATTCCCAGTGTGGGGTATGCATGAGACAGCCAATAGAGTTTTGCTCTCATTGATGTTTCTCTCTCTCTCCCTCTCCCTCCCTCCCCCTCCACTTCCCCTCTCTTTCTCCTTCTCCCTCTCCTTTTCTCTAAAAATCAATAAAAATATCTTTAAAAAACTCACAGAAGCAGTTAAATGCAATACTTATAACTGGTGATTTCAAAATTTGACTTTATGTATGAGTTGCTTTTCAACATTAATGGAGGGAAGAAATAAAAAAGCTAAAACCAGATAATTTTTTAGTTGTGGAATGGAGAGCTATGAGGTAGGGAGTGGCATTTGGAATTGTGAATTGTTTTTGAGGAGAAGTTCAGTGTTATTACTGTGATCCTGAATACAGTTGTCATTGGTATTATGGATTGGCTTCATTATGATTTAGTACAGTTGTTTCAGCAGAATTCCTACCTGCAAGATTAGTTTATTAAAACATAGCAATATATCAATAACTATATTCATAATACAGCCACCCTCCCCAAATAAGCATATCTTTATTCAGAACATGGTAGGATCTAAGAGGATCTCTTAGACAAAAATTTGAAGTGGGAAAGTGTCCATAATCCTTTCCAAAGAATTATAGATTTAAAGGAAATATAAATATCTGATATTAAAACCGAACTCACAGTGTTAATATTTTTTATATCCTCTAGTTAAATCTGAGAATTTTATGAAAGCTTTGTCTAAATTACATTAAATTTACTTGTTCTTAAAGTCCAAGTCAAATATTCTAGCCAAATTTTTTTCTTGGGGATCCTTAAAGTAAGTGGATGTGAGTGTTGCCATTCAGGTAGAATTTCCTGTTAAGATTTGTCTTCTTGCAAAAAGTTAAAAAATATTTACCATTTATATTCCAAGGTAAATTATAAACTATTTAATTATCCAAGGAGTTTATCAAATTTTATTGCAGTAGATAGTAAGGACATGGACACATCAAAAGGAAATCATAAGTCAATTAACTTCTGTTACTTGTTCACTCTTATATTAGAAACCAGATGTTTACAAACAAAATAAGATTTTTGCTTTCAAAAGGTTAAAATATTAAATTATTAACTAACATTGTTGGCACATCATTGTTTCTAAGATTCATAATTGCCAGAGCAAATGATGTTTCCTTTTTAATTGTCATCTGGCTCAGGTCTTCCTATTAAAATTGCTTTTGAATATGTGCTCAGTGTTTTTTCTTCTTCTTTCAGTTGACTTTTCCCTGTTAAGTAAGATTTTTAGGTTTGTGGGATTTGCTTCAGCTGTGGATGATATGCAAGATCAGTGGAGAGGTTTTAGCAATAAAGGAGGTAGAAGAGGATGCAAAACACATAGGAAGATCTTTCCTAAGCCTTGCATCTTTCACCACCTTAGAGAGCCTTTTACGTATTTTATCTTTGCTTTTTGAAAATTATTTATTTTGTTCTCAGAATAAGTGAAACTTCTTTATGGCCCCCAACTGAGAATAATTTCTTTCATTTTGGACCCTGTTTATAATTTTCTTATAGGATTTACTATATTCTGCTATGTGTACATTCCCTCTGTGTAGACTATAAACTCCTTGAGAAGGGTCTTAACCTATGAATTACTGATTATATATAATAAATCATTTATAATACACTAGAGGCCCGGTGCATGAATTCGTGCATGGGTGGGGTCTGGCTGGCCTGCCCCGATCGGGCTGAGCTGGCCAGGGGGAAGAAATGTAGGAGGTTGGCCGGCCGGCCCCACCACTGATCAGGGTGGGGGGGCAAATAGGGGGCGTGGCTGGCCAGGGGGAGGGGCCATGACCGGCTGGAGGAAGGGGTCGTGGGCAGTTGGTGGGCTGGCCCCGCCCCCTGGTCAAACTCCTGGTTGAACTCCAGGTTGAGGGAACAATTTGCATATTAACTTTTTATTATATAGGATAGCGTCTGTCAGTGATTCTCTAAGAGAGTTGCTTACAACTCATCTCTTTAGAAATAAGGCAGGTGTAATGCAGAGCATGGAACATGGTGGGTGTTGGCCGCAGTGGGATGGTGGAGCAGGTGAGCAGGGGTGCCAGACCAAAGCGGGGTGCCGGTCACTGTCATCGAGGCAAGCCTCTGGTGGTTACTGAAAATTCTTTGCTCCCGTGCGCCGCAGTCCCGCCAGGTGCTCGCACCTGCTGCTGGCACCAGAGCTGCTGTTCACATCCGCTGCTGGTGCCAGGCACCGGCCTCAATCGCCCCTCACGGCTTCTTCACCTCTCCCTGCTCCTGAGGGATGATCAGGGCCAGCAGCTGCCTCCCACACCCACTGCTGGTGCCTGGCGCCTGGTCCCAATCGCTCGGCGCCATCAGTGGGTGTGAGCAGCGGCTGCTGGCCCTGATCGCCCCTGAGGGTTTCTCCACCTCCCTCTGCTCCTGAGGGGCAATCGGGGCAGCAGCCGCCGCTCCCACTCACTGACAGCACTGGCCCCGCTCACACTCACTGCTGGCGCTGGCCCCATTCCCTCCGTGCAGTCAGTGGGTGTGAGCAGGGCTGGCACTGTCAGCACATGGGGAGTGGTGGTGGTGGGAACAGGGCTGCTGGCAGACAGGGGACCAGGGCCGCGGTGGGAGGGGCTGGATGGGGGCGCAGAGGATGGGCCGAGACCCTCCCCTGTGCTCACTGCAGCCTCATAGCCCACAGTTCCTTTCAAGATGCACGAATTCGTGCACTGGGCCCCTAGTATGGATATATTTGAGTTATATTGTGTAAAACACCTTAAGCAACTATTACCTTATCTAATTTAGATACTTAATTGCCTAAGATGTTTCTAAACATCATTTGGTTCTCCATATATGGATAATCCTGATTTATTGTTTTTATGCATATTTAATGTAAATATTGCCATTCTTTCTACAGTATTTTTGATTTATATATTCTCTACTCTAACCTGATTATCTACTTACTCTTTTCTTTGCAAACCCAAATTTAATTAAGCAGAATTCATAAATAAAGTTTTGATGGAGTTGCAAGTTGCTTTACTTTTAGGGTATGTCTTTAATGTCTTCTTTGGTTCTTGACAAAATACTTTACATTAACGAGTGACATAATTTCTGACCCCTAGTATTTTATCTGCATTTGCAGAATGGTTGTATCATAAATTGGAAAAGAGCTCAGATATAGAATTAGAAACGCGTTTGAGTTTTTACTTTGTTACCTATTAGCTTTGCTTTTTTGGTAAGTTGCATAGTTTCTCTTAAATTTTCTAATCTCAAAGACAGTATCTACTTTACCTATTTTGTGTGTTATTAATAGGAGTTAATTTGAAAATTTCAAACTTTGGTAAGTTATTATGCAATATAGGAGTTTAAATGGTTGCTGGTATTCTTTTTAGTTCATTTGATAATAGTTCATTCTTGTACTTACATGCTCTTAAAGATAAGAAAATGAGAGGGTCAAGGAGGGTTAAAATTTTTTTATATGAAGCAATATGGAGTTGTAGAAAATTTGAGAAACAAAAATAACAATTATTCATAGACATACAATCTATTGAAAACTTTTGTAATATTTGCCATATTTCTTCCAGTATTCTTGCACAAGTTAGAATTTTTTTGTTTTGCAAAAATGGATTGTTTTTATATTGTGCTACCAATACAATAGTATTTTCTTATTATTTCTTTGCTTTGGAAACTTTTATTTTAAACTAGAGGTCCAATGCACGGATTTGTGCACCAGTGGGGTTCCTCAAGATGGAACAGGCCAGGCCGAGCGACCCCACTGGTGCACAATCGGGGCCAGGGAGAGACATGGGAAGTTGGCCAGCTGGGAGGAACCGCGGGACGGCTCCAGGGTGTGTCTGGCCCATCTCGCTCAGTTCTGATCAGCCAGACCCCAGCAGCAAGCTAACCTACTCATAGGACCTTTTGCCCCTTGTGGTCAGTGCACGTCATAGTGACTGGTCGACCGGTTGACTGTCTGCCCCCTGGTGATCAGTGAACATTATAGTGAGTGGTTGAGCGGCCTTAGCATATCATTAGCATATTACGCTTTGATTGGTTGAATGGCCGACCGTTCGACCAGACACTTAGCATATTAGGCTTTTATTATATAGGATGCCTGTATAATATTCCACTTTATTAATTTACCATAATTTCTTCCAATCCATTACCTATTATTTAATATATAGAGATAATAAAGTTTTCACTGTTCGAATTACTGCAGTTATGAATATATTTAAACAAAAATCTTTGCTTGAGCGCTGGCTGGTATGGCTCAGTTGGTTAGGCATCATCCTTTGCATGGAAAGGTTGCTGGTTCCTTTCTTGGTCAGGGCTCATGTTTGGGTTTCGAACTTGATTCCCGGTAGGGGCCGTGATGTTCTGCTCTCACATGGATGTTTTTCTCTCTAGTCTGCCTCCTTTCCTCTCTAAAAAAAATATCAATAAAAAATCATTGTATAAAAACCTTGGATTCAAGATTTGAAATTTAAAGAACCTATATAATATGTAGCTGGCAATATAGTATACGAGAGTATCTATTTCATGGCATTCTCTCCAGCTTTGTGTGATTTTTATCATGGAATAATTTAAGTGTGCCCAAATGTATAAAGAATAATTTAATGACACTCTTATACTCTCTACTTGGCTTAAGATTAAAATATCATATATGTAATTTTAATTTCTTTTGTAATCTTTTCAAACCCTCATTTTGCTTTCCTTCTCCAGCAAGAATGAATTAACTACTACATATATTATACTTTTCTCAACAAATTATAGTATCAGTTCTATTTTATATCTTTGAGGTTTACCTAACAAATTTTAAAATTGTATACATTTAAGATTGCATTGTTATATATTATACATTGTAAAATGGCTAATCAATCCAGTTAAAATATCCATTACTTCTCATAGTTACCCTTTTTTGTGGTTAGATCACTTCAGATCTACTCTCTTGGCCAATTTCAGGTATATTATATTGTATTGACAACTATAATCACAATGCTATTTATCTTTAGAACTTACTCATCTTATATAACTGAAACATTGTACCCTTTTTGCCAATATCCCATTTTCTCCACTACCCCAGCGCCTGACATGCACCATTCTACTCTGCTTTTAAGAATTTGATTTTATTTTGTTTTCTACATGTAAGTGAGATCATGAAGTATTTGTCTTCCTTTTTTCATCTTTACACTGCCCTCCAAGTTCATCCACATTGTTACAAATATTAGGAAATTTTACCATTATGCAAACATTATGTAGTGTATTTACATAAACCGAGATTGTATAACCTACTACACCTAGACTTTATGTTATAGTCTTTTGCTTCTAGGCTACAGACTAGTGCAACAGTTACTGTAGGTCATTGCAACCCAGTTATATTTGTGTATCTAAATGTATTGAAACATAGAAGGAACAGTAAAAATATGGTATAAAGATAAAAAATGATATACCTATATAGGACACTTATGATAAATGGAGCTTATGGGACTGGAAGTTGTTCTGGGTGAGTCAGTGAGTAGGTGGTAAATGATTATGAAGGCCTAAGACATTACACGACTGTAAACTTTATAACCACTGTACACTTAGGCTACACTAAATTTATAAAACAACTTGATATTAAACAGTGTACAGTTAAGAGATGTGATAAACACAAAATGTATGCTGCTGACATAACATGGCTTACTGTTTTGTTTTTTTTAAATATATTTTTATTGATTTCAGAGAGGAAGGGAGAGGGGGAGAGAGAGAGATAGAAACATTAATGATGGGAGAGAATCATTGATCGGCTGCCTCCTGCATGCCCCACAATGGGGATGGAGCCCACAACCCACGTATGTGCCCTTGATCCGAGTTGAACCCGAGACACTTGAGTTCACAGGCAGACGCTTGATCCACTGAGCAAAACTGGCTAGGGCTGGCTTACTGTTTTATAGAAAACTTTCTTTAATGAGTAGAAATAATACACTCTAATGATAAAAGTATCCTATAAAATAAAAGGTTAATATGCAAATTGACCGAACAGTGGAACAACCGGTTGCTATGATGCGCACTGACCACCAGGGGGCAGATGCTCAACACAGGAGCTGCCCCCTGGTGGTCAGTGCGCTCCCACAGGGGAAGTGCTGCTCAGCCAGAAGCCCTGAGCCGGGCTCACGGCTGGTGAGCACAGCGGCAGTGGCAGGAGCCTCTCCTGCCTCTGCGGCAGCACTAAGGATGTCCTGGGGAGCAGGCCTAAGCTGTCAGTCGAACATCCCCTGAGTTCTCCCAGACTGTGAGAGGGTGCAGGCCAGGCTGAGGGACCCCCCTCGAGTGCATGAATTTCGTGCACTGAGCCTCTAGTAATATAATCCCATATAATAAAAGACCAATGACCATAAGTGGAACGACGACTCAACCAGTCGCCATGAGGTACATTGACCACCTCTTGGTCCCTCCCTGCAGCATAGTGAATGGGGAACCATGGCAAACCAATGAGGCAGACAGGCAGAAGCGGTTAGGGGCGATCAGGCAGGCAGGCAAGCAGTTAGGGGCATCAAGGAGGCAGGCAGAGTGGTTAGGGGTGATCAGGCAGGCAGGCAGAGGCAGTTGGGGGCAATCAGGCAGGCAGGCGAGTGGTTAGGGGTGATCAGGTAGGCAAGCAAGTGGTTAGGAGCCAGCGATCCCAGATTGGGAGAGGGTGTCTGACTGCCGGTTTAGGCCTGATCCCACAGGAATCCCTGTGGGATCAGGCCTAAACAGGCAGTCCAACATTCCCCGAGGGGTCCCGGATTACGAGAGGGTGCAGGCTGGGCTGAGGGACCCCTGGTGCACAAATTTCGTGTACTGGGCCTATAGTAAATACATAAACCAGTATCATAGAAGTTTATTTTATGTGTTACATGCAGGACTTTTATGTGTCTGGCAATGCAGTAGGTTTGTTTATACCAACATCACCACAAACAGGTGAATAATGATGTGATGATGGCTAGGATGTCATTAGGTGATAGGAATTTTTCAGCTTCATTAGGATCTTATAGGACCACTGTAATATATTTGGCCTTTACTTGACCATAATGTCTTTATGTGCACATGACTGTACATGTATCAGAATTTCTTTTTCCATTCATCCTTTGAGGGACAATAAGATTGTTTCTATATCATGGCAATTGTGAATAATGCAGCAATGAAAATGGGAGTGTAGATAGATACAGATTTCATTGCCTTTGTATATATACCCAGAAGGGGGATTGCTAAATCACATGGTAGCAATCCCTAATTTTATATGTTTTCTTGTTAGCATTCTTTTATTTCAAGTTGAAGAACTACTTTTAGTATTTTTTGTAAGGAAAATCTAGTGGTAGTAAGTTCCCTGTTTTGTTTGTTTGTTTTTGTTTTTTTAAAAATATATATATTTTATTGATTTCAGAGAGGAAGGAAAGGGAGAGAGAGATAGAAACATCAATGATGAGAGAGAATTATTGATTGGCTGCCTCCTGCATGCCCTTACTGGGGATCAAGCCCGCAACCTGGGCATGTGCCCTTGATTGGAATCAAACCTGAGACCTTTCAGTCCACAGGCTGATGCTCTATCCACTGAGCCAAACCAGCTAGGGCTATGTTTTGGTTTTTTTTTTGAGAAGTTCTTTATTGCTTCAGGACAGCTTTGCTGGATATAGTATTCTTGGTTGTCAGTTTTTCTTTTTCAGCACTTTGAATATGTCATTCGAGTTCTTGTGAGAATTTTGCTGAAGAATGCACTATTTGTTATGTTGTTTCTCTTTTACATCAGGGGTCGCTTTTCTTTTGGTGCTTTGAAATTATCGTTGTCTTTGATTTTTGAGAATTTGATTATATGTGTCTGTGTGTGACCCTGTTTGGGTGTTAACAGCTTCATGAATCCGGATTTCCATATCCTGCCTAAGATTTGGGAAGTTTTCACCTATTCAGTAATAAACATTTTTCACCCTTTTTCCTCTGGGACTTTCATAAGGCATAAATGGCTTTTATATTTGATATTCCATGTCTTCCATATGCTTTTTAAATTATTTTTTATTTTCCTCCTTTTGGATAATTTCGATGCTGTGTCTTCAAGTTCAGAGATTCTTTTTCCAGCTTGGTGGAGTCTTCTCTTGGCTATTGCAGTTTTCATTTCTTTAATTTTGTTCTTCAGCTCCAGAATTTTTTTTTATGTGTTCTATCTCTTTTGTTGAAGTTCTCATTTTTTTCATGAATTATTTTCCTGATTTTGTTTAGTTGTCTATCTCTGTTCTCTTGTAGCACATTGAGCATCTTCAAAATAATTATTTTTAATTCTTTAGCAGGAAGTTAATATTTATTTCTTTGGGGTTGGTTACTGGAAAATTATTGTGTCCTTTTGGTTGTTTCATATTTTTTTGATTTTTATGTTCCTTTGAATCTTGTACTGTGTTTGTATTTGAAGAAGCAGTCACCTCTTTCAGTCTTTATTGATGGGCTCTTAAAAGGGAAAAATCTTGCCCAAACTGGTTTGGCTCAGTGGATAGAGCGTCGGCCTGCGGACTGAAGGGTCCCAGGTTCGATTCCGGTCAAGGGCATGTACCTTGGTTGCGGGCACATCCCCAGTGGGGGGTGTGCAGAAGGCAGCTGATTGATGTTTCTCGCTCATCGATGTTTCTAACTCTCTATCCTTCTCTCTTCCTCTCTGTAAAAAATCAATAAAATATATTTTTTAAAAAAAGGGAAAAATCTTTTCCAGTTAGCCTAGTTAGGGATTCTGGGAATTTCACAGAACTTTTCTATGCATGTCATCACTCAAGTCCATCTTTAGGAGGAATTATTAGAATTGCATGTCTTATTTTGAACATGTAAAGATGGTTTAGTTGCTAAGAGCCTCTTTATTTTTTCTAGGTCAGTGTCCTGAAGTCTTTAAGATCATGCACCCTTTTGCAATTCAGCATAGTTGAACTGAGCATATTTTTCCTATTGAACTGGCTATCTGTGTGTACTCACGCATGATCTACAGAGATGTGTGTGACATTTGGGAGGGACCTTGTAGAGTGCTATCTCTGGGTTTAGAGGGGCACAGAGAGTGCTGGGGTCTCATAGACTAGTTAAGGGGTTTCACAAGTGATACCTCCTGCAAAAGTTCATAGGTAGGCCTCTTTGTGGAGTCTGTGAGGTCATTGGTCAAATCTATGGTCCTTTGTTGAGTCTCACACCCAGTTAATGTGAGCCCCCACCTTTTTGGCTACTCCTAGCTGTCCTCAAACTATTCAATTATGTTGATCCTCATAGTGTTCTGGGTGGGGTGAGAAAGAAATGGGCTACTTAGGCAGCATCCCACATGATTGGGGAAACCTGACACTCAGTATGCTCTCACTTTCTCCTCCGGGAGAAATCACGGGCCAAAGAAGTCTCTCTTGTCACTTAACTATACCACATTGAGGGAGGAGTGACACTGATAAACTGAAAATGTTCTCCTTACTCTCTTCATTGTGTCTGTTCTCAGATTTTTTTGCTTCAACTGGGTGTTGGGCCTCTTTGTTGTACTCCTGACCTCCCACAAAGATACTTTCATCTCTGGGTGGTTGTCAAAATCTGTGTTTCTATTGGCAGATGAGGGCTGAAATCCCCTATTCCACCATCCTGCTGATGTCCCTTAATGCCAATTTTAAAGTATTTGCTTGCTTCTTTAAAGGAGTACTGAAAAATTATGTTGAAATATAAAAGTCCCATAGGTGGTTGTCAGAAAGAAAAAGACATCAAGACAATTATCACATGCGTAGGTTTCTTATTTGTTTTTCTTTAAACAGTTTTGACGATTAATTTGGTTCTACCATGAGGGCATGCGTTAGAGAGCATATTTGTCCTATTGAATTGAAAACAGTGATTACTTTTTAAAAATTCTGACATGTTTACTGAGAATGCATCTGTAATCTCTAGAAAAGTCACAGTAGTTTTTATTTGACATTCCATTTAAATGACTTTTTTTCAATGATGAGAATTGTTAATTACCCAGGTGAATACAGTATTGTTTAGACAATATTGTTTGGAAAAAATATGATGATACTCATAAATAAAACTGAAGGATCTTAGGCAGTGGTAAGAAAATATTTCAGCTCTGACCTTTCCGGTGTGGCTCAGTTGGTTAGACCAGTGGTCGGCAATCTGCGGCTTGAGAGCCACATGAGTGTGGCTCCTTGAGTGTGGCTCTTCCACAAAATACCATGTGTGGGCGTGCACGTACAGTGCAATTGAAACTTCGTGACCCATTTGCAGAAGTCGGTATTTTTTGTGGAAGAGCCACACTCAAGGGGCCAAAGAGCCGCATGTGGCTCGCGAGCCGCAGTTTTCCGACCACTGGAACCGTTAGACTGTCCTGTACACCGAAATGTGGTGGGTTTGATACCCAGTCAGGGCACATACCCAGGTTGAGGGTTTGATCCCCATTTTGGGTGCATGCAGAAGGCAACTGATTGATGTTTCTCTGTCACATTGACCTCTCTCTCTCTCTCTCTCAAATCAATAAAAAAAGAAAACACTTTTGTATTTTCAGTATTGAGTAATTTCTATTCCTGTGGTTCAAGTTTTGTTATTTTCCTAAGCACTATCTAATCCAGGGGTCCTCAAACTACTGCCCGCGGGCCACATGTGGCCCGCCGAAAACATTTAAAAACATTTATCCGGCCCGCCTGGTGTTTTTGCTGCCGCTGCCTGTTGCTTAGCAGCCGACTAGTTTTTTTTTAAACTATAGTCCGGCCCTCCAACGGTCTGAGGGACAGTGAATTGGCCCCCTGTTTAAAAAGTTTGAGGACCCCTGATCTAATCTGCTTTTAATCTCTTCTAGTGTGTTTTTCATTTCAGATAATGTATTTTCTTTTACATCTAAAGACTCTTTTACTTTTTAGAAAAGTCTTCCATTTCTTTACATTATATTAATGTTTTCCTTTAAATTCTTAAATACATTTTTAATATTTATAAAAGCCAGTTAAGGTCCTTGAATTCCCTAATTTCATTATCTGAATCATTGATATTTCTCCATGTCATGGATCATGTGTTTCTACTTCTTTGCATGCCTGGAAATTTTTTATTGGATTCTAAACATTGTGAATTTTATGCTGTTTAGTGTTTGATTATTGTTATACTCCTATAAGGTTAATATTGGGATTATCTTGCATGCAGTTAAGTTACTTGTGGATTGGTTTGATGTTTCTGGGACTTTGTTAGCATAGATCCAGGGTAGCCTTTTTTCCTCTATAGAGTGAATTTAGTCCCACTATTAAGGCACGACCCTTTTGGGGACTCTACCTAATGTCTGTATATTACGTGTTTTTTCCACATTGACTGATGAGAATATGAACTATTTTCACCCCTCTATGACCTCTAGAAATTGGTTAGTCTACTGCTTTCCAATGTTTCTCTTCCTTGCATGGAGCACTTTCCTCTCAGGCATGGACAGATCAATTCTCAAACAAAGAGGAAACTCTGGAGGCTGCTGGATCTCACTCTCAGTGTCCAGTACTGTGCCTCACAAATTCTATTACCATGGCTTTCCTGAACTCCAGTCTATATCTTCTCAACTTAATAAGATCCTGCACTCTCTTTGTATTTTGTCTTCCCTTATTGTAGCTTGAAGACTGCCTTTAAATAGTAAGCTGCAGAAATCATATAGCTTAACTCATTGGTTTTCTTCTTTAGGGACCTTGGTCCGTTGCTACTTGTATCCAGTATCTGAAAATGTTTTGTATAGTTTTCAAGTTGTTTAAGGCAGCAGAGTAATCTGACCCTAGTTTCTTTCTGTGTCTGGAAGTGGAAATTAATTCAGCTTTATAGACTGAGAAATGACCCAGATCTTTCATATAGTTTAAACCATATCATGCATTTTGAACAGGTAGTAACTTAATATTAAATTGAAATTATGCCAAGAAAGGATTTTTTTCTAATCTATGTTATTTAAATGGCAATTATTTTTTCATTAAAGTACCATATATAAATATTCAACATATTTTGTTGTTATAGTCAGAGTTTTAAATAGTCCTTTCATAATAAAATAAATTGATGGATATAGATAATGAATGATGTTTGTATCTGGAAATTCTTAGTGGTTATAAATTTTGCCAAAGCATCTGTATTTAAACCTTGAGAGTATGTAACTTGTTTCTCATTACCCGAGTTATATATCTTACACTCTTCAGTTTTAGACTTGAAGAGTAATATATGATGAAATGCTGAGGATGGTATAAGGTGAAGTGAGATTAAAGTTGAGTGAGACTGAGTAGAGTTGTAATTATACCAATCAAGAACTACTACAGGTTGTTGAGAGACTTTTTAGTAAAGATCTCTGTTATTCTCTGTGTTATAATTAATAACTAGTCATACATTATAATCTTTAGTCATTTAAATGGATTTGTTTTCTTTAAAGATTAACTTATAGGTTCCCAAATGTTCTCAATTTGTAGTGCCCATAATATCTCAGTAACATTTTTTCATGGTACTTCAAATTAAAGAGAATTACATGTATGTTTTATTGATTAAGCATTTGTTTTAACAACTTCATGGCCATGAAAAATATACATATAAATTAAAAGGAAATATTTTAATTTTATTCTTTTATTACCATAGTTTTGCTAATAAGGTATTTGAGATTGCTAGGTACTGGACAAGTTCTCAAAGTCTGGAGTCAGATTGGACAGTGCCACCCTCAATTTTTTTTCCATGTGGCTTTTTTTGCTCTCAACTTGACTTTTTTCACAGCAGTAGTAAAAAACCCAATTTTATAAATCTGTGCTGCCATGAAATGAATGTAGTACAATCTAATGTTGAAACTCTGAACTTCCTCTAGCTAGTAGTCTGTGCAGTGTCCAACAGATGTCAGATATTGCTGTGTTTCCTTCAGACATTTAAAATACCCCACAGTGCCTCTGAATGTTCACGTTAGCACCTTTGGGAGCCTTGGTATACATTCTGGGTACTTGAATTAATTCATTCTCTTTTAATGTTCAGTGCAGTTTTATGGGGAATTCTGACATGATTAGTATCCTAACTAATTTTTGCACTTCAAGATATATAATCTTTAAAAAATTTTCTTGATTAGCAAAATTACTGATTTTACAATGGTGAAATAAAGGTATATTTGACTATTTCTTGATGAAAAAGTGTTAATAGCAGAGGCTTCATATTCAATAGAAAATTATTGAATAAATTGGTTTGTGTACCATGTTTACAAATAATCTGGAACACAGAGAAATCATGAATGAATAAAATATTAAAACATTATATTAAATGGGATAAGAATGAAGTACATTATTACTATACAAGGTAGTATGAATAACCAGAAAAGAAAAAGATGAATTTTATTAGGGGGATGTAAAAGGGAAAATAATTAAGACTACCTGTGCTGTTATTGGATTTGTCTTGTAATGGACTAAGGATATTCCTGATTGCTCCTTAAAGATATCTGCCCACTGAATTATACTAAACTATACTATGACTTTAAATTATTTTTTTAATTTATATTTTATAAGAATATATATTTAGAAAAGGAAGTATATGGGAAATATTATTTTTGTGTAATGTATGATAAGGACATATTTGCAGCTCCATGTGTTCATGCTTTAATATATCATAGAACATCCATAATTATAATAGCTTATTATAACTATCAACTTTTACTATGGGTCATACACAGTTCTTAATGCTCTGCATATATTGACTCATCATCATTATCCCATATTATAGTTAAAGTTTTTTTCGTCAGTTTGTTTTTGTAAAGTCTTGAGAAAAAAAAGTCAATTAGTATCTATAATAATAAAAGCATAATATGTAAATCGACCAAACAGCCGAACAGCGGAACTGTCTGGACAACCACGCTATGACACCCATTGGTGCCAGGCCAGCCAAGGCGGTTGCAATGCAATTGGTCAGGGGGCCCCACCATCGCCCCATGATTGCCCTGTAGAGGGAGGCCCAGGCCACCTTCCGGCAGGGTGATCAATTGGGGGGGGCTCCATGATTGATCGGGGGGGCTCCACAGAACTGGGGAACCAGGGGTGTGTGGTGGCGGATTCGGGCAGCACCACGCCAAGGCGGGTGCGGGTGGGGGATGGGGCCAAGAGGCAGCCGGGGCTGCGAGGCAGCTGGACCTGGAGGCAGCCAGGGCTGTGAAGGCCTACCCTTGCACGAATTTCGTGCATCGGGCCTCTAGGCTTCCAAGAGTAGCTCTTAGCCTTTTTGATGTTATTTTTATTAGCAGTTTACTAATCCTTAAAACAATGTATATTGTATTGAATTTGACTACTTAAATTTAGAAGAAAACAAGTGGTGATGGCCAGAGAGAGAGGGTGAGGGGCTGGGTGAAGGTGGTTAAAGGGAGGGAAATTAAGAGGACATCTGTAATAGTGTCAGCAGTAAAAAAAAAAAAAGAAATATATCTAAATCTTAAACTAAAGTTGTTCAGGTTTTAGCCATGGTAATACTTTTTACTTTTTCATATGTACATTTTCAAATGAAGCCTACACATAAATTACCTTACTTTCCTATTTACTTTTACTTCTAAACACCTTATCTTTGTATAAATCTTGAAGACATGTTTTGCTTTCTTTTTTAATATTCTATGCTTACTATCTGACAGGATTCTCAATATTTTTTTTCTCATGGCCTACTTTCCTGTTTTGAGTGGTCCCTCCTTTCCTAACTCCCTCCCTCCCTCTCTCTCTCTCTCTCCAGTTTGGACATGACAACTTAATTTTGGAAAATATGATAAAAAGGAATAAAAGAAAAGCAAGATGATTTTTATTATTTATTACATGTTTATTTAGGATATGCATGCTACACCCTTGAAATACTTGTGTTCAAGATTGTCCTAAAGGATAAGAGATTATCTCATATTTATATTTATATTTAAAGTTTAGATGCTTAATAAGCAGACTGTTGTTAAAGGTTATATTATATATTCTCGTCACTGGGAAAACCTCCCTCCTGCTCCATTCAACTTCTAAACACATGGGTTGCACAGCTGCTATATGGCTGTACACTGTCCCATGTGTATTAAGCCAACATAGCCTGAAAAAGGGTTGCATTTTGGAGCATGGTAGTAGCATAGCTCGTTGGAGACCCCAGAAGTGTAGCTGCCAGAATTCTTCCATCTGGTAGCAGTGCTCCTAGGCAGCTCAACACAGGACATAAATATTATTTTGCAGTTGAGCACTCTTCCTGTTGCAACAGCCATAAATGCCTACGAGAGATGTGGATGAATGGGAATATGGTCAAAGGAACTAATAGAAAGGTGTTTAATTGGAACCCCTCTACTGTTTAAGGTGAAAGATCATGCAATAAAGTAGGAAGAAACACATTTTAACTCTTACTATATAGATACAAGAAGCTAATTGCAGTTTTAAAAATTAGCATTTACATGCATTGCAGAAGTTAACACAGAAATACAGTTTTTGTTTTTAAAGTAAAATAATTGTGATAGTCTTCATTGTTGAAAGTTTATTTCTTGTTTCATTAAAAATTCCCTGATAATTGAACATAAGTCAACATTCCATAGAGAAGGAAGTATTATGCAGCCTGCATGTGTGCATATCTGCATATTGGAGCACAAAATATTGACATGATAATTGCAGTCAAGCCTGAGTGAACAGTGGCCTGTGGGAATTCAGCTGGTGTTGTACCAACTGGATGGCTGCTCAGGACACAGTTTGAAATGCAAGGTGCAAGTTAGCACTTTATTCAGCACAGGCAGGCATCATTTAAAAATCCTTGGGGGCAACCCTGGTGATGTGCAGATGTTAAAACAGTCTGTTCTGAAGTGCTGATATTTTTGAACACTGTAAGAGACTTCTAGATTCTGGGTGAAAAATATTTGCACAATTATTAAAGACATATAATACACAAATTTTCCAACTTTTTAAATGGATGTTTTAGATAATGTTGAGTATATGCAGAAGTTTCTGGATATGTAGTTAAAAGAGAAAAAACAAGGAAATCAACATCTAAAGCCATTTAATTTCTAAATATAAAACAGAAGAGGTTTTGTTTTGAGTTTAAACATTGTATTTTTAGAAATGACACTGAATGAATTATATCTGAAACAAAGGTACATTATTCAGTGGTATATTAAATCTAGAGTTATGTTTTATTAAATGATTACTTCTTTGTATAAAGAGTTAATCTTTGCACCATAATTTACAAATTCAGATTCAAATGTAGCCTAATTCTATTCTTTGTTCTGATTTTGAACTACCTAATTGAATAGGGAAAAAATCAATATTTTTCATATTTCAGGTTGACTCTTCCATCACAAGTTTTGGCTTTCACATATAGTTTGAATATAGGTTCAATATATTATTGAAAAATAAATGTAATAGTTAGAAATTCTGAATTATATATTACTATTATGTGCTGATCTTAAAGCAAAACATATTTTAACTATACTTGGACTTTTACAATATTTTATACTAAAAGTTTTATATGTATTAGGAACTTTTGATACAGTAGCTTATTTTTATTCAGAATTTGTTTCATTAGATCTTTTTTATTGGGGAGTAAAATTTTCAAGTTTTTCTCTTCTGCAAGTTTTTATGTTATTCAAAGGTACAGTTTTAGTAATTTATTATGCATATTCAGAATAGGAAAATAATTATAAAATAGTTTTTGAATAAAAGGTTAAATAAATTATTTGATAGTGGTATAATTTTCATTTCCCTAAACTTTTATTTTTATCAGTCTTACTGTTTTAGAATTTTGATGTTTACTAGAAATTGAGAATGCATTTAAATGGAAAGCCGTTACTAATGATAAAATCTACATTTTCATAGATTCTATATTCAAAAGAAAGAAGACATTAGTCCAACTATGTTTATTTTGTGCATTATTATCTATTTGTTAATTAAGAATAATCAGTGTCTGTAAGTTTGCTTTTTATTTTCTTTGTTTTCCAATTCAAACCAATATCATTGTCTCATTTATAGTTAAATGTTTCCTTTAGACTCTAATATTTCATTTTTGACATCTCATTAAAAATAGGCTCAAACCCAGAAAATATAATCTTGTCATATTGTATAATATATGGCATGGTCTATCACACAATAAAATTTTGATTCTTAATGGTTCAGAATAATATCTCAGATTTTTGAGTTTAGAAAAATGGCAAAATATTAGCATGGTAAATCATGTGGATAAATACAGCAATGTTAAATGTTTAAATGAGTAGTACTCTTGGGAAAAGTGATTGGTGCTTTAAACTTGTACAAATCTGACAGCCTTTCTTCACTTCATTTTTCATCCTAAAGAAGTCTGCAGATATTCTTAGCTCACATCATTATTGCACATCAGTGGTTCTAATTAGCTAAACAAGAGTTTGTCTCAGTCATTGATCATCATCAACTTCTTGACAGTATCTCTTATTTTAGGAACCCTTTTTCATATCTTGTAATCCATAAATATATATTAATTGAATTGACCAAATAGTTTGGTGACATTTTAAACTTGAAATAACTTTTTTTCATCATATAATTCTAAGTAAAAAAATATTATATTCATAGTGTAGCTCCGTTAACTTTTGGGAGTATTTTCCTGTTGTGAAAATATTAGATTTACTATACCACCAGGAGGAGCTGCTGCACAAATCTCTATATAAAATTTTGAATTGTGATTTTTGAAAAAATTGAAACTATAACATAATATCCAATTTTCGATGTTTTTGGTTGTGAAATATGTAATTTATGTGCATTTTTGAAGTTTATATTCCATTTGAAGTTTTACATTTCATTTGTCTTGTACTTTCAGTATCATATTATTCAGTTTAATCTATTGAGAAGCGTGTCAGTTATTGTTATTTGAGTGACTCACAGATTTTAGTGCACATCAGAATCACTTGAGGCTTTGTGTCTTAGGCTTTGTGTGTTAGGCTTTTGTAACAAAATACCATAGAATAGGTGACTTAAAACAACAAATATTTATTTTTCTGGAGGCCAGGAAGTCTAATACCAAGATGCCTGCCAATTTAATCCCTTGTGAGAGTTCATTGCACATAGCTGATTTCTTGCTGTATTAATAACAAATTCCCATGTGATGCTGAGTGCTGCTTCTCTGGTTACCCACACTATGAGAACCGCTGGGTTAGACCGTGAGTGAATTGTGTACATACTGTGTCATAGGAGATAAATAGCCTGGTAGCAAGCTCATTTGGAAGCTGTTAATTTTTTTGTTTGGATTTTGTGACATATAATCTCATTTAAAAGGACCACCAGAATTTATTTTGACATTAGTGGGGATTTTACTGTTATTACAGAAGGGTGTATTAGACAGACTATATCCCTGTAAATTATACTAATTCCAGGTAGGTTAAAAATAGATTGATAGTATATCTAGAAAGGAACTTACAGTGGGAGTTTCTTACTGGAATTAATGTCTTGGCTGTCTCAACTTGTGTCTTTGTTCCAGGGTAGACTCTATCATGCCTTATTCTTTAGGATTTGAAGTCATTTTTCTCCTTGAATGGATCTACTATTCTTTTTGCAATCCTCATGATTTTATAATGGTAAATTTTAAAAAATCAAGTAATAATTTGAGGTTATATGTTAGTGACAAATGATAAGCAAAGGGCACATATATATTTAATATATAAAAAGAAATGAAGATTATTTAAATTTACATTTGGAGGGGAGAAGATGGCGGCGGTATAGGCAGACGCATCCCAGGTCTTGTCCCGGAGCAAATGGAGTAAGCAGCTGAAATTAATAACACCCACCCCGAATTGGCGAAATTACTCAGCTGGTGAGACGGTTTGCAGCCGGGAAGGGCAGAGCTCCCCTGGAAAGGTAAAAACCAGGGATCTGGGCAGGAAAGTTTGCCAGACCTCTGAGCCCAGAGGGTCAGAGGGAGACCGCGTGGCAGACAGCCGCGTCTCTTGGGACAGGCACAGCCCCTGACTGGGGAAAGGAGATCCGCGGGATTGCTGGCGCCGGGGGATTTGAGATCTGGGTTCTGTGATTACGGAGAACTGAGCCTAAAGGGGGCAGCCTGAAGAGCTGACCAGACCATGCAGTGCCAGTAAGAGAGGAGCCTACAGAATCTCAGCCTTCTCCATTTCCGTGGCCGGCGTTTGTTTGTTTGTTTTCACTGAACCCTGTTCATAGGACATTTCAGATACAGACACTCACTTGTGCTGAAGAGAGGGAGAAGGTGCGGACGAGTGGAATCTGGAGAGAGGCTGAGGAGAGAGGGGGGGCCGGGAGAGGTGGCAGCGAATTGAGTGCTGAGACACCCCTGGGCCCAGGACTGGGGCAGCCATTCTCTCCAGAGGGTGGGATTCCTCCCCCCAGGCAAGGAGCACAGCCACACCCAGATTCCACCCTGAACAAGATGAAGGATTAAAATAATCTGATTAGTCCCTGGGAGTTAACAGGGTCTGGCCTATAGAGGGACTTTCAGTCCCAGCAACAACACAGAGCAGGGTAAAGATTAAAGAACCAGCTCTGGGCAGTTGACCTCCCCAAACCAGTTTTAAGTGCAATAGAGAAAATAAACCCTTGCTACTGGATAGAGAAGCCGTATAGCCTCAGAGGCCAATCCAAAAACACTGCCACCCAGAGGCTGAGCCACAAACTGACTCTTAGGTAAACACAAATTAAGGCAGTCTGGGACACAAATACGGCCTGCTGTAAAATCAGGGCTGTGGTTTACAACACGGAGGAACAGTGTATCGCAGGGAAATTCAACACTTTCCTGAATACCTGGCAGGACTAAGGCGAGCCAGACTGAAGAGTAGAAGAACCGAAGGACCTTCACTACTGCAAATTTTTTTATTTTATTCTTTTTTCACCTTTTAACTAAGAAACCAATTTTTTTCTTTTTCCATCACCTGATTTTACCCTTTAAATTACTACATTTTTATTTTTAACCAATATTATTACTGCTACCATTTTACCATTTTTTAAAGTGCCATTTTATTTTCTCTTTATTTTATTTTGGGATTAGTGTTCTCCATTCTATTTTCATCGTTCCTTTAGCATCATTTTTCCCTACCTCAATTTTACCTCTATGCTAAAACCCTCTTCCTCACTTTTCCCCTTTTGTTGTCCTGTTTCTCTTACCCTATTCCTGCTTAGATTTTCCCTATTCCTTCTTTTTACCCCCTATCCAAAATTTTTTTCTCTTCTTTTATCTTTCTATTGTTTTGTTGTGGTTTGCTTGATTGTTGAGTATATTGTTGTTGTTTTTTTTGTTTTGTGTTTTTTTTTTAGGACTGGTTGTGAGGTTGTTTTGCTTTTTCTTTTTATTTTTTTTCTGCTGGTTTCCCCCCCCCCCCCCCCACCGGGTTATTTTTGTGCTTCTGTTTTCCCTTGCCTCTCTTGATAGTATTGGTTGTTTGTA
>NW_005871192.1:1856587-1869630 GCF_000147115.1 Myotis lucifugus | reverse complement strand
TCATCTCCAGGGATCTGTTGCTGGAATTTGTTGGGATTAGTGGCGGTTCTTATCGGAGTTTTCTCCTCATATAAATAGTCTTTTCCCTCTTCTACTTCATTCTCTCTTTTCGCTCTTTTTTTTTCTTTTTTTCCCCCTCCTTTTTCCCAATTTCATTTTTGCACTCCTTTTTTTCCTTATTTTCTTTTTTTTTCTTTTTTCTCTTTTATCTTTTTTCTCTTCTTTCTTCCTTATCCCCTAATTCTCTTAATTCGGGTGGTCACCTTTATTTGGGGTTATTAATATCGTGAATATATTTGTGTTCAGTGCCTGGTACGTTGTGCCTTGTTGTGTTGTATTTTGTGCCTTTAAATCAACGCAGCAGATCCAAGCAACAGCGGCCTCCTGATCACCACACCTTCTGTCTGAGGAACAGCAGCAGTACGTTAAGCCTCCCCCCACCAGCCAGAAGAGCCACCACAGCTGTGAACAGCACCCACCAGAGGAGCTGCTGCCAACTGAGGAGCAGCTGCTACTGCAACCACCCGAGGAGCAGCCACAGCCCAAGGAGCCACTGCCACCCAGGGAGCAGCCACTGAACAACTCAACATCTAGATATGTCAGTGAGATCAAACATGGGTAGACAAAGAAACCCCCAAAGAAAAGAAAAGGAGGACTCGCCAGAAAAGCAGCTAAGTGACACAGAGGCATGCAACATGACAGAAAAAGAATTCAGAATAAGGGTTCTAGAGTGCATAAACCGGATGGAGGGAAAAGTCAACAACTTATGCAAGAAGCAAGAAGAAACAGATGAAAAAATCAACAACTTATTCAAGAAGCAAGAAGAAACAGATGAAAAAATCAATAACTTATGTAAGGCCCAAGAAGAAATGAAGAGCGATATAGCTGCAATAAAAAACACCATGAAAGTATCAACAGTAGACTAGGAGAAGTGGAGGACCGAATTAGTGAATTAGAACACAAGGAAGCAAAACACACCCAAACTGTACTGCAATTGGAGAAAAAAATTAAAAGACAGGAGGAGAGCCTAAGGGAGCTTTGGGACAACATGAAACGAAACAACATACGAATAATGGGGGGGGGGGCAGAACAACAGAAAGAGGAATAAGGATTAGAAAACCTATTTGAAGAAATAATATCAGAAAACTTCCCTGAGGTGGGGAAGAAAAAAGCCACACAAGCACAGAGAGTCCCAAACAAGGTGAACCCGAAAAGACCCACACCAAGACACATCATAATTACCATGGCAAATGCTCAGGACAAAGAGAGAATCTTACAGGCTGCACGAGAGAGACGGAAAGTTACATACAAGGGATCTCCCCCATTAAATTATCAAATGATTTCTCAACAGAAACACATCAGGCCAGAAAAGAATGGATGGAAATTTACAAAGTGATGCAAAGCAAAGGACTGAATCCAAGAATAATCTATCCAGCAAGGCTGTCATTCAAAATTGAAGGGGAAATAAGAAGCTTCACAGACAAAAAAAAGACTAAGGGAGTTTATCACCACCAAGCCAGCAATGCAAGAAATGCTAAAGGGACTGGTGTAAAAAGAAGAAATAAAAAGCTCAGAAAGAAAACAGCCACGCAAAAAAAGAAATGGCTACAAACAAGTACCTTTCAATAATAACTTTAAACGTAAACGGACTAAATGCTCCAACCAAAAGACATCGGGTGGCTGAATGGATAAAAAAACATGACCCATACATTTGCTGTCTACAAGAGACCCACCTCATTAGAAGGGACTCACACAGACTGAAAGTGAAGGGATGGAAAAATATCTTTCAGGCAAATGGAAAGGAAAAGAAAGCTGGGGTAGGGACCAGGCCTGAAAGGGAGGGCAGGTGGGGGCTATCAGGCCTGCAGGGGAGGGCAGTTAGGGGCAATTGGGCCAGCAGGGGAGCAGGTAGGTGTTGATCAGTCTGGCAGGGGAGTGGTTAAGGGGTGATCAGGCTGGCAGGCAGAAGCAGTTAGGGGCAATCAGGCAGGTGAGCAGTTGGGAGCCAGCAGTCCTGGATTGTGAGATCGGGCCTAAACGGGCAGTCGGACATCCCTCTAGCGGTCCCAGAGTGGAGAGGGTTCAGGTTGGGCTGAGCGATACCCCTCCCCCCCCCCTCGTGCACGAATTCCATGCACCAGGCCTCTAGTAAAATAATAAAGCAGGATAAAGTACACAGTAAAAACAGTAGTCATACTATGTTTGAAAAAAATGTCAAATGTGGTTTATTGCAACTTTCCACTATTTGTGCCTACATCCAGAGGACTGTAGATGGCTAGAGGAAAACTGTGAACCATGATGATTGGTCTTATATAAATTTACTATGGGCCCAGTGCACGAATTTGTGCAACTTGAAAGGAATTGTGGGCTGTGAGGCTGAGGTGGGCACAGGGGCGGGTCTCGGCCCATCCTCCATGCCCTGCCGAGCTCCTCCTGCCATGGCCCCTGGTCCCCTGTCTGCTGGCAGCCCTGCTCCCGCCGCTGCTGCTCCCACATGTTGATGGTGCTGGCCCCGCTTGCATCCACTGATGGTGCAGAGTGATTGGGGCCAGTGCCAGCATTGGGTGCGAGTGGGGCTGGCTCCATCAGCGGGTGCGAACGGCGGCTGCTGCCCTGATTGCCCCGCAGGAGCAAGGGGAGGTGGAGAAGCCCTCAGGGGCTACTGGGGCTGGCAGGGGCCACTCGCACTCACTGATGGTGCCCAGTGATCAGGACCAGTGCTGGGTGCTGGCAGTGGGTGCGAGTGGCAGCTCTGGCACCGGCAGTGGGTGCAAGCAATGGCTCCGGGGCCGGCTGTGGGTGTGAGTGACGGCTGTGGTGCTGGCAGGGGTTGCGAGCGGCAACTCCAGTGCTGGCAGTAGGTGTGAGTGCTAGGCGGGAGCGCGGCGCACAGGAGCAAAGAATTTTCAGTAACCACCAGAGACTTGTCCCGATGACAGCGACTGGTGCCCCACCTTGGTCTGGTACCCCACTCAGTGCTCCACTATCCCGTCACAGCCAATGCCTGCCATGTTCTGCACGCGCCCACTGATTGTCAGCGCACATCATAGTGACCGGTTGTTCGGTTATTCCACCTTTTGGTCTATTTGCATATTAGCCTTTTATTATATAGGATGACCACTAAGCTCAGCAGTCCTTAGTCCTGCCTGGTAATGATCCTTTTTTTTTTTTTTGCCTCGTGTACTATCCCATTATCCTAGAAAACTATTTTATGCTTACTCTCTTGTCAACTTCTAAGGCTTTGTTTTCTATTCTTACTCTCAGCTGATAGAATTTGACAAATTAACATTTGTTAAATAGAGCACAGGTTGCTGGATGATGAGCCCTGGTTTAAGAACAGATCACAAGAGAAATTGAAATAGAGAAATTAATTACTCACAGGTCTTGGAGGAAGTGGCTGGTTTGCCCAAGGGGCCACATAGGGAGGTCACGGCAGAGTGCAGACAGAGACAGACAGACAGGGTTTGGGGCATATGCCTTTATTAGTGTTCATAGGTGGAGTGCTTTGGGGTTTTCGGGCTAAGGTAGTATTGGCCAATTGAAACCATAAGAGCTGGTGTTTGATAAGCCCCACAAGGCATTTTCTCTAAGGGATGCATTAAAGAAAGGTGTTGGGAGGCAGGGAATACTGTTGATCATAGAGGCTGTTGGGAAAATCCTATTAGGAACTGAAATTGCCATGACTGTTGCTGCTGATTAGGGCATGCACTAGCATTGAGGGGCTAATGTCAGTGGTATTGCTGCATAGCGTAGCTAAACTCAACAATACTCTTGAGAAAATACAACCTCTTAGAATTCTAAGAAATTATACTCCTTACCATAACCACATCTACTAACATATCTGAATCAATGCTCATATTTTTTCTTTCAAAGAACTGTTCATACCCTCATATAAGGCCAAACAGACTCTATATGTATGCTAAAGCTGTAAGAACCCTGTAATTCTCCGTTTTCTGTCATGTGACATCATATCTCTTACTGCCATGAATTATTTCTATTGACATATACACATGCTTTTTATCTTCCATCTTAAATCTTTTTTGATCTCACATTTCCCTTGATCTTCTGTTCATTTTTTCTGTTCCTTTTTATTGCAAAATTCCTCTGAAGAGTAGTTTTTACTATTCAATTTTTTCCTTTCCCTCTTGAACTCACTACAGTAGGCTTTCATACCAACCATTCTCCTAAACAGCTCTTGTTAAAATCACCAGTGACCTCAATATTGCTAAATCCAGCAGTCAGTTCTCTCTTTATCTTCTTAAATATGTTTGTAGTATTTTGGCACAGTTGATTCCTTTTTTCTAGAAATATTTATTCACTTAGTTAAGCTCTTGGTTCTCTTCTTATATGATTGCTTATCCATGTTAGTATCATTTGCTGTTTTTTTTTCCTCATCTTACTAACTTATTAATGTTGGAGTGCCACAGAATTCAATTCTCAGACTTTTCTATCCAAAATCACTTACTTAGGTGATCCATCTAGTTGTGGTCTCAAATGTACTTTGGTGACTCTTAAAGTTTTATCTTTAGCCTTGACTTCTTGACTGATTTCAGACTTGTTTATTCAACTACTCTTGGATGTTGTTTAGGCATCTGAAATGTAACATGTCCAAATCCCAAATTTTAATGTCCCTTACTCTCATCTCTATATCTCAGACAGTGTCTCCTCGATTCTTTCAGTTTCTCAGATAAAAGCTTTGGAAACATTCTTGATTTATCTCTCTCTCTCTTTTTTTTTTTTTACATCTTATATCTAATGTATCAAGAAGTCCTGTTAGCTCTACCTTAAAAATATCAAGAATTTTATTACTTCTCAATACTACTATAGCCACCTATCTTGTCCAGTTCATCTTTATTTCTCACCTGAGGTATTTCAGTTGCTTTCTAACTGGTCTCTGTGTTTCTACCCTTGACCTCTAGAGCATGTTCTCAACCCAAGAGCCAGTATGGTACTCATAAAATAATAATTTGCATTATGTTATTTCTCTGCTTAAAGCCTAAACTCTATCTTCTCATTATACTGAGAACAAGATCCAATGTGCATAAGGCTAGAAAACTATATATTACTTTGTTCCCTGTGATCTTTCTGTCCTCAGCTACCATTCTTTCCTTGTTTATACAAGGGAAGATACATTTATTTTTTTGCTATTATTTGAATACTAGAGGCCCGATGCATGAAATTTGTGCAAGGGGCTTGGCCCTCACAGCCACAGCGGATTGCCTCAGCCCTCACAGCCCTGGCTTCATCTGGAAGGTAGTCTGGAAGGACATCCGGAAGGTCGTTTGACTGTCTGGTCTAATTAGCATATTACGCTTTTATTATTATAGATGCCAATTATGTTCTTGCCTACTTGCTACCAATTATGTTCTTTCCCATGGCCTGGAAAACTTTCAGAGCTTTCTTCAGAGCTCTGTGACTCTCACTTTCTTCCTTTAAATCTCTGCTCAATCATCTGTTAATTATCCTTTAAACATAGCAACTTTCCATTTACTCTCTTGTTCTTCAAGACTAGATATCCTGGAGAGTTGTAGAAGATCTACCGAAAACATAGTCACAAACCCAAACAACCAAAATGAGGAGACAAAGAAACAACCCTCAAATGAAAGAACTAGAGAATTCTCCAGAGGAAGAGATAAATGAAATAGAGATAAGAAATTTATCTGAAACAGAGGTCAGAGTAATAATGGTAAAAATGCTCAACAGTATGAAGAAAGATAAAGTAACTATGAAAAAAGAACACTCTGAGATAATGACATAACACAAAGAACACATTGGAAGGAATACACAGGAGATTAGGGGAAGCTCAGGATTTAATCAGTGAATCAGAAGACAGAGTTGAAAATATCACTCAATCAGAGAACCAAAAAGAAAAAACAATTAAACAGGTGGACAGCTTAAGGGAGCTGTGGGACAATGTGAAATGTAACGATATTAGAATAGCAGGTGTGCCAGAAGAGGGAGAAAGGAATAGAGAAGGTGTTTGAAGAAATAATGGCAGAAAATTTCCCTAACCTGGTAAAGGAAAAAGTCACACAAGTTCAGGAAGCACAGAGAACCCCATCAAAGAAGATTCCAAACAGACCCACGCCCAGACACATCATAATTAAAATGCCAAAAATTAAAGACAAAGAACGAATCTTAAAGGCAGCAAGAGAAAAGAAAACTTATCTACAAAGGAGTACCCATAAGGCTGAAACCTGATTTCTCATCAGAAACTCTACAGGCCAGAAGGGAATGGTATGAAGTTCTCAAGGTAATGGAAAGCAAGGATCTGAGACCAAGATTACTATATCCAGCAAGCCTATCATTCAAAATAGATGGTCAAATAAAGAGCTTCCCAGATAAAAAAAAGAGGCTACAGGAGTTCATCATCACCAAGCCAGCGTTACAAGAAATGCTAAAGGGATTGCTGTAAGAGATTGCTGAGAAGAAGAAACAGAAAGAGAAAACTAGCCATACAGAATTAAAATGGCTATAAATAAGTACCTCTCAATAATAACCCTAAATGTAAATGGATTAAATGCACCAATCAAAAGGCCCAGGATAGCTGAATGGATACAAAAACATGACCCAACTATATGCTGTCTACAAGAGACCCACCTCAAAAGAATAGACACACACAGGATGAAAGTGAAGGGATGGAAAAAAAATTTCCATGCAAATGGAAAAGAAAAAAAAGCTGGAGAAGCAATACTCATATCCGACAAAATTGACTATAAAATGAAGGACATCACAAGAGATAACAAAGGTCACTACATAATACTAAAGGGATCAATCCAATAAGAGGATATAACCCTGGTAAACATACACTGAGTGGTGAGATTATTATGACCACCCCATCAGTACTTCGTTGGGCCACCTTTTGCTTCAATACTGCGGCAATTCTTTTTGGCATTGACTCCACAAGATGTTGAAAGGTGATGCAAGGAATCTGACACCATGCCTGATGAATAGCACTGTCCAGTTCTGTGAGATTTGATGGTTTTGGAACCAGCTGCCTGATGGCTCTTTTAACTTCGTCCCACAAATGCTCAATTGGATTGAGATCTGGTGATTGTGGGGGCCACCTAAGCAAGGTAAAGTCTCCCTCATGTTCTTGAAACCACTCCTGCACGATACGAGCACTGTGGCATGGAGCATTGTCTTGTTGGAAGAAGCCATCTCCATTGGGATACGCCATCAACATGATAGGATGAACTTGATCAGCAACGATACTTAGGTATGTTGTGCTATTCAGACGTTGTTCCACACGCATTGAAGGGCCCAAATCATGCCAGGAAAACATGCCCCAAACCATAACACTGCCCCCACCAGCTTGAAGGGTTGTACTCATGCATGTGGGGTGCATGCTTTCATGCTGTTTCCGCCAAATTCTCACTCTGCCATCTGCATGATGCAACTGGAAACGTGATTCATCGGACCACATGCCTTTTTTCCAATGCTCGACTGTCTAATCCTTGTGTTCCTGTGCGAATTGGAGACGTTTTATCTTGGTAACTGCAGACAGCAAAGGTGTTCGAACAGGCCTTCCTTTGGCTGTTTTGCTGATACTCGGCTCCATGGCTCCGAGTGCCAACAATCATCCCACGTTCAAAGGCTGTTAAATCGCGTTGTTTACCCGTATCTTCAGAAAAAAATCAGGTCTACTGTTGTGGTAAACAACCTGCTTCCCTATTTATAATGGTCTGGCCCTCTAGCAACTTTAGCGCAAAATTATAGCTAATTTGCCTACAAACGTCAGGTGGTCATAATAATGTGGCCACTCACTGTATATTCACCCAATATAGGTGCACCTTTATACACACACACACACACACACACACACACACACACACACAGGTCTGGAGGACTTTTAACAGAGAGATTGACAACAATAGTCATAGTAGGGGACTTTAACACCCCTCTGACTTCACTGGACAGATCTTCCAGACAAAAAATTAACAAGGAAACAGAGATTCTAAAGGACATACTGGATCAGATGGATGGATTGTACATGTCTTTTTGTTTGAATATTTGAAAGAGTTAAGTTTTATACACTTTCTGATTTAAAAAATTTTAAATCCTGTTAAAACTTTTATGTATCAAATAGGTGTTTCCCTTTAATAAAAAAAAACGACTAGACATACCTTTCTTCGTTACCCTAGTTTATTGTTCTTATATTTACTAGTGGCTCAGTGCACAAAATTCATACATGGGTAGGGTCCCTAGGCCTGGCCTGTGATCAGGGTCGATCTGTGGAGCAACCAGTGGGGCAATCAGGGGCCCCCTGCTGGCACTGGCCTTGGCCGTCCTGATGCTGCTCGCTTGCCAGCCCTATCCCCCGCCACTGCTGGTTGCCTTACTCTCCAGGAGGTGAGCGGCGGGGCAATTGGGGGGTGGAGCCACCTGTTAACTGTCGCGCCCCCCCCCCCCCCGCCCCGATCGCCCTGCCACCACCCGCCACCGCTGCCCTTTGCCTCCCTCTACTGGGTGACTGGCGTGGCGATCAGGGGAGCCCCTGTTAGCACCTGCTTTGGCTGGCCTGGGGCCTGCGGGCTGGGGTCAGCGCCTGTGTTGAGCATCTGCCCCCTGGTGGTCAGTGTGTGTCATAGCGACTGGTCATTCCACTGGTTGTTCTGCCATTCAGTCGATTTACATATTAGGCTTTTATTTTATAGGATAGCCAGTTGGCATACTTTATGTTCACTTATTTATCACTTGTTTCAATAGGTATGAATTAAAATGTTTATTTCATGAAGGCAGCCTCTTGCTTTATTTTGCTTTATATTTTATCCTACTGTTACCTATTTTTGAAACTCTTTAGATATATGTTGGAGTTTCCTAGTGAAACCCACATGACTTAAAATTTTTTTTTTATATTCATTGTTCTGGGTGAATTCCTCATTAATAGTCTCCATTTCACTAAATGCCTTTTTGTATCTAGTTTTGAGCTCAGCCCATTTAATTGTTTTTATTTATTTAGTGCTTTATATGTTTTCAAGATTTTTTAGATCCACTTATTGTTTTACTTATGGTTTTTTGTTTTAATTTTAGTCACTCTTTTATATCTTTAAAGATCCTTACTTATTTCAAAGTCAATGTGTTTTGTTATTTTCATTTTGTCTAGAGATTGATTTTTTTCAGATTATTGAGTCACTGTTTGCTTGTGTTGTGTGTGTGTGTGTGTGGGTGTAGAGAGTGTGTTTTCTTCATGTATTTTGGATTTTTTGCTCTTATTGTTCTCTTCCTCCTCTTTTACTACTCCTTCTTGTCTAATGCCTTTTTCTCTCTAGAAAATTTATGCTTGCCACTAAATTGTTACCCTCACCTCATTCTTCCCTCCTGAAACAGGATTTCTATTGGTAGTTTGTGGCTCTTAGCCAACAGTGAGAGGATTTGCTCTAATTAGTGCCTGAGCCAAGGGTGTTTTGGCTTAGCTCTTGATTAGGATGCTATATCTGTAAACTTCTGCCATTTTAGACTTTCATATACATAAGATTTAGAGTCAGGCAAGGATGAGTGGACATTTTTTCGGCCCTCTTTTAGGAGTTGGGAGCCCCACCCCACTCTCTGGTTTCAAACAATGAGCCTCGCTATGATTTTACATATTGAGCAGGACAAGTATTTCCTACTATTCCCAGGAGCCAAGCTCTTTTCCACCTTAGACTGCATCATCCACATCCATAGCATTATATTTCTGTTTAGTTTGTGATTTTCAGAGATGTGGCTGTTTCTCCTTAATTTTTTTTTTAAATTCATTGATTTGTAAGAGCGAGGGGAAGGAGGGTTAAGAAATCCTTTTTTTTATAGCTCCATAATATTCCATTGTATAAATATACCACAGATTTTTTATCCACTTATCTTCTGATGGGCCCTTGAGCTATTTCCAGATCTTAGTTATCCTATATAATAAAAGTGTAATATGCTAAGTATCTGGTTGTCTATTCGTCTACTCAACCAATCAAAGCATAATATGCTAATGATATGCTAAGGCCACTCAGCCGCTCACTATGATGCGTACTGACCACCAGGGGGCAGACAGTTGACAGGTTGACCAGTCGCTATGACGTACACTGACCACCAGGGGGCAGACGTTCTGACCAGTAGGTTAGCTTGCTGCTGGAGTCCTGCCGATTGGGACTGAGCAAGACGGGCCAGACATGCCCTGGAGCCCTCCTGCAACCCCTCCCAGTTTGGCCAACCTCTCATGTCTTTCCCCGGCTCCAATTGTGCACCAGTGGGGTCCCTTGGCCTGGCCTGCACCCTCTCGCAATCTGGGACCCCTCGGGCGATGTAGGAGAGCCGGTTTTGGCCCTATCCTGAAGGCCAGGCCGATGGATCTCACTGATGCATGAATTTGTGCACCAGGCCTCTAGTTGTAAATAATTCTTCTATGAACATAGGGATTATTCTTTCTGATTGGTCTTTTAGGATTCTTAGGATATATTCCCAGAAGTGGGATTGCTGGGTCAAATGGCAGTTTCATTTTTAATTTTTTGAGGAAACTCCAAATTGTTTTCCACAGTGATTGCACCAGCTTGCATTCCCAACAGCAGTGACCTAGGGTTCCCTTTTCTCTACATCATCACCAGCACTTGTCATTTGTTGATTTGTTGATAGTAGCCATTCTGGTGTGAGATGATACCTCATTGTTGTTGGTATTGTTGTTTTTTTAAAAAGAGATATTTGTTTTGTTTTTTTAAATATATATTTATTGATTTCAGAGCAGAAGGGAGAGGGAGAGAGAGATAGAAACATCAGTGATGAGAATCATTGATCAGCTGCCTCCTGCACGCCCCTTACTGGGGATTGAGCTCACAACCCTGGCATGTGCCCTTGACTTGAGTTGAACCTGGGACCTTTCAGTCCGCAGGCAGACACTCTATCACTGAGCTAAACCAGCTAGGGCAACCTCATTGTTGTTTTAATTTGCATCTCTCTGATGACTAATGACATTAAACATATTTTTTTAAAAAAATGTCTATTGGCCATTTGTATATCCACTTTGGAGAGGTGTCTATTCGAGTCCTTTGCCTAGTTTTTAAATTGGATTGTCTTCATAGTTTTGAGCTATATGAGTTCTTAAATATTTTGAAAACTAACCCCTTATCAGATGTATCATTGGCAAATATATTCTCCCATACAGTGGGTTCTCTTTACATTGTGCTGGTGGTTTCTTTTGCTTTGCAGAAGCTTTTTAGTTTGGTGTAGTTCCAATTGTTTATTTTTCCCTGTGTTTTTCTTGGTCTAGGATATATGACCTTTTTAATGTATAGATTTGCTGATATTTTGTTGAGCATTTTAGCATCTTTGTTCATCAGAGATATTGGCTTGTAATATTCTTTCTTTGTAGTGTCTTTATCTGGCTTTGAAATTAGAATAATGCTGGCCTTGCAAAAAGAGCTTGGAAGTCTTCCTTCCTCTTGAATTTTTGGATTAGTTTGAGGATAGGTGTTAGTTCTTCTTTGAATGTTTGGTAAAACTCACCTGCTGCGGTATGTGTGGGGATGGTGACCAAGCTCAGGCATACTGATCTGCTCTTCCACCTCTCCCCCAATGCCATCCACTTCAGACTCTCCACAGGGGATTTCAGTCTGTACCTCTTTCCCTCCACAGAAGCCTTGGGTAAGTGCCTGCAAACGAAAACCCTGTGCTTTGGTTTTTTGTTTAAACAAACAGACAACACTGACTCTTCCTGATAGATAGAAGCTCCACTGCCTTTCACAGCTGGATGTTATATGGGCTGCTGTTTTCTGGTGCTATGGGCTGCTGCTTGCCTCCTGTGGGAGCTGGCCCTGCCCTTCTCAGGACTTAATTCCTCCTACCTATCTTGAGGTGGTCTGTGCCCTTCCTTGTTAAAAGTCTCCTCTTCAGCTAATCTTCAGTTGGTAATTCAGGGTGAATGGTCCCCACTTTAGTTTTATTTCCAGTTTGCTTCTGGAAGGAAGTGCAAGAAAGATCCACCTACTCTGCCACTATCTTTGAAATGTCCAATATTTTATTCTTAATATAATTCTCTATATAAAATGTTTGTTAAGATATATTTATATATTATTTTAACTTTATAATACAATGGGTAATTCAATAAAGATGTTGATAATGTTTCAAATATTCTTATTATGTATCTAAATCTGTTACTAAATTATTTAATATGAAGTTGTTTTAGTTGTGAGCAGTTCTAAGTTGTTGTCACTTGCCATATGGTTTCTGACTGGGCTGTCAACCCCAGATACCTTAATTTTTTGTATTTCAAAGTGACACTCATTAATCAGGATGTGAAATTCTAAAGGATCAGCTACCAGTTATGACTAATAAACTCTCAATGTGTATATATATATATTTTTATTTCTAGAGAAAAACAGAACTCTGAAGCTAAAGACAGAAAAGTTTTAGAAATTCTGCAAGTCAAGGATGCTAAAATACAAGAATTGGAACAGGTTGGTGTTACAATAGGAAATACTCTAACCACTATAATTGTTTTAGTAGATCTTCGCATTATTTTAAATTATTATTTTTTGCCATAATGTTCATTAAGAATACCAGGGTCATTATGTTAAACCATTACTATTTTGAAACTACTATAGTTGGATTATTCTTTATAGTTATACTTTTCTTATAGCAGTGATGGCCAACCTATGACACGCGTGTCAGAGGTGACACGCAAACTCATTTTTTTGGTTGATTTTTCTTTGTTAAATGGCATTTGAATATATAAAATAAATATCAAAAATATAACTCTTTGTTTTACTATGGTTGCAAATATCAAAAAATTTCTATATGTGACATGGCACTAGAGTTAAGTTAGGGTTTTTCAAAATGCTGACACGCCGAGCTCAAAAGGTTCGCCATCACTGGCTTATAGCCTCTTATTTGTTTTCTGAGTTAATAGGCTGTGTTATTTATATATTAAAACTCTTAAGATGGTGTTATAGTTTTATAATTGTATCTAGCAGTTATTGTTTTATTGAATTTTGCCTTTTATTTTTAGCAGTTATCATTCACTTCTGAAACTTGTAAATTTTCAGATTGTTTCGTTTGTAGAAAACATCAACAAAAACTGGGAT
>NW_005871192.1:1823874-1856460 GCF_000147115.1 Myotis lucifugus | reverse complement strand
GTACTGGCTACTTAATTACAAAATATATTGTTACATGTAATATATGTAATCAGTTCATGATTACTGCAAAAATCCATGTGGTCAGTGCTTCTAGGAACCATTTTCAAGGTTTAAACATCTTCAAAATAAAGGTGAAAGAAATTTGTTGTAAGAATGGCCTATATCATGATAGAATATTTAAATTCATTTTGTACCATATTGCTCATTATGGGTAAATTACCTATAATTTTTTCTGAGTTAAATGGAGGTTCTTTTGGGCAACTGTTTTCTTCTGGCTTTGACTCTGTTTTCCTTTCTAGCCAATTAAAGAGTCATAAGAACTTTGATCTAAGGTTAGTTATTGTCATAAAGTTGTTTTAGTAGATGACTAAAAGTGGAAGTTAACATATTTTTCCATTTTCTACATCTATATAAACTCATTTTTAAAAATTAAATATAGGTTCCTATTGGACATATAAAGTTGAAGTTTATACCTTCCGCAATATTGTATTTTCTTTAAAGTAAATGTCATAATTGATACTATAATGATGACATTTTAGAAATAGCATTTTAGTCAGTTTTTCATTGAAAAAATCAGTTGTATTTTCCATGTGCATATCAGTGTCAGAAAGCATTCTAAGATATATATTGGCATGTGCATAAATTATTTGATTTTCAGATATCAACTTACTTTTTAGGCCCCTAGTTTCTTAGCCTACATTATGTATGTTTTGGTTATAACTTTCTACAAGGTATATTTCAGTTCAGTTCAATGAAATGTTGTATTAAATGTATGTACTGTCCTGTGATGGTACTGTGGAAAATTAAGAATTGCAATTTTTGGCTTTGATGATTTGTAAATATCTTTGAGGAGCAGAGTGGGGATAAAAGCACGGATCAAGCCGTAACCCGTTTGGCTCAGTGGATAGAGCGTCGGCCTGCGGACTGAAAGGTCCCAGGTTCGATTCCGGTCAAGGGCATGTACCCTGGTTGCAGGTACATCCCCAGTGGGGGGTGTGCAGGAGGCAGCTGGTCGATGTTTCTCTCTCATCGATGTTTCTGACTCTCTATCCCTCTCCCTTCCTCTCTGTAAAAAATCAATAATAATAAAAAAAAGCACGGATCAAGTAACCATATTCTGCTATGCTAGATTACAGGTTCTGTGAGAGTGGCCACTTTTGTATACCCATTGACCCTTTTTCCCCCTGACACCTAATATTTACCATATTGCTGGCTCATAATAGATGTTCATTGAATATTGTTGAGTGTATGATATAAATTGAAAAAACACACAATGTATTATAAGTGCCATGGAAGAATTACAAGTAGAGTATTGTAAAGATTTAAAAGAAAGGGTGATTAAGTTCTGTGGAGAGGTCTTGAAGTGTTAAAGTGGGTTTTAATAGGTAGAGATTGTAGGAGGATTTGCCCAGGGTGAACACTGAACAAAATACATGAAGGTAGGAGTGGCGTGTAAGGCATATTTAGGTTCATTATTTTATATATTATTTGAACAGTATACACTGAGTGGCCAGATTATTATGACCACCTGACATTTGTAGGCAAATTAGCTATAATTTCGTGCTGAAGTTGCTAGAGGGCCAGACCATTATAAATAGGGAAGCAGGTTGTTTACCACGACAGTAGAAGTGATTTTTTTCTGAAGATATGGGTAAACAACATGATTTAACAGCCTTTGAATGTGGGATATATGTATATCTTGATTCTACTATAACATGTTTGGAAAAATCTAGAGGGTATCTCTCAACTGCACAGGGGAAAAAATGAGAAAATTATCATATTTTTACTTATTTAGCCTTTTTTTTTCTTCTGCATTTTTAAAGTAAACTTACAGAGAATAATTAGAGGACTGAATTTCCTGTTGTTAGCATTATTTAGTTGTGGGTTTTTTTAAAAAAAATCTTTATTGTTGAAAGTATTACATATGTCCCCCTTTTCCCCCCCATTTACCCCCTTCTAGCTCATGCCCTACCCACCACCCCCCTCCAGGCCTTTACTGCCCTATTATCTGTGTCCATGGGTTATGCATATATACATACAAGTTCTTTACTTGATCTCTTCCCACCCACCCACCCACCCACCCTTACCTTCCTTTGAGATGTGGGCTTTTTCTTTTTAATACTCTCAAGATTTATAATGCTTTGTTCCATTTCTTCATTTTTTTCTAGTATACATTCTATATTAGAATAGATTGACTTATTTTTGTTTTTCTCTTCCTCTATAATAAATTATCACAAACTAGTGCCTTAAAACAATATGTACATTTATTAAGTTGCTGTGGATCAGGAATCTGGACATAGCTTAGGTGGTCCTCTGCTCAGGATCTTATAAGGTTGTTTTAATCGTGGTTTTGATCGGGCTATGTTCTCATCTAAAGGCTTAGTTTGGAAAGAATCCTTTTCCAGGCTCATTCAGGGTGGTAGCAGAATCCATGGACTTGAAATTTTAAGAGCAAAGTCCTAAACGGGACCAAAAATCTGTGAGAGTGAGAGGGGGAGGGAGAGAGGGAGGGAAAAAGAGAGAGGAGAGAGAGAAAGAGAGAGAGAGAGAGAGAGAGAGAGAGAGAGATTGAGTACATTGACTTTATTTTTTATTATTCTCATCAATTTATTTGGTTCATTAAATTCCACATATAAGTGAGATCATATAGTATTTGTCTTTTTGATTGGCTTATTTCATTTAGCATTACAATCTAATCTAAGGTTCATCCATGCTGTCACAAAAGGTAAGAAGAGTTCCTTTTCACAGCTCTGTAGTATTCCATTGTATAAAACGTACCACAGCTTTTTTTATCCACTCATGTACCAATGGGTGCTTGGGCTGTTTCTAGATCTTAGCTATTGTAAATATTACTGTAATGAACATAAGGGTGCATATATTCTTTCTGATTGGTGTTAAAGCATTGGCTCATGCAGTTATGGGCTTGCAAGTCTGAATTCTGTATTGCAGTCTGGCAGGCTGGTGTCTCAGGGAAGATTGATGTTGGCACTTTGGAGGAAAAAAATTAGAACCATATTCCTTTTTCTTACGGCTTTCTACTGATTGGTTAAGGCCCAGTCACATTATGGAAGGATTATCTATTTTACTCAGTCCACTGATTTAAATGTTAATCACATCTAAAAAATACCTTCACAGCAACATATTGAGTGGTGTTTGATCAAAAAGTGGATATTCTGGCTTATCCAAGTTGGTACATAAAATTTACCAAATGGAAAGTAAGTATCAAGGTAAATAGAACTTGAGCATGAGGTTTTAACTTTATCAGGTTAGGTTGTTTTCATTGTTTCTTGTAGTTGTACATGTCAGAGGCTAAACTCTGCTTTGGTATCTTTTAATATTTGGGTTTTTCTAGAGACTTCTTTTTTCTACTTCTTTTTTTCTTTATTGATTAAGGTATTATATATGTGTCCTTATCCACCCATTGCCCGCCCTCACCCGTCCATTCATGCCCTCACGCCCCTGGTGTCTGTGTCCATTGGTTAGGCCTATATGCATGCGTACAAGTCCTTTTGTTGATCTCTCCCCCTTACCTCCACCCTCCCCTACCTTCCTTCCCTCTGAGGTTTGCCGGTCTGATCGATGCTTCTCTGTCTCTGGACCTGTTTTTGCTCATCAGTTTATGTTATTCATTATATTCCAAAAATGAGTAAGATCATGTGATATTTATCTTTCTTTGACGGGCTTATTTCACTTAGTTCCATCCATGTTATTGCAAATGGTAAGAATTCCTTATTTTTTACCGCAGCATAGTATTCCATTGTGTAGATTGCCACAGGTTTTTAATCCACTCATCTGCTGATGGGCACTTAGGCTGTTTCCAAATCTTAGCTATGGTAAATTGTGCTGCTATGAACATAGGGGTGCATATATCCTTTCTGATCGGTGTTTCTGGTTTCTTGGGATATATTCCTAGAAGTGGGATAAGTGGGATCACAGGGAGTTCCATTTTTAGATTTTTGAGGAAACTCCATACTATTCTCCACGGTGGCTGCACCAGTCTGCCTCCCCAACAGCAGTACATGAAGGGTTCCTTTTTCTCCTCATCCTCGCCAGCACTTGTTTGTTGATTTGTTGATGATAGCCATTCTGACAGGTGTGAGATGGTACCGAATTGTCACTTTGATTTGCATCTCTCCTATAATTAGTGACTTTGAGCATGTTTTCATATGTCTCTTGGCCTTCCTTATGTCTTCTTTCGAAAAGTGTCTATTTAGGTCCATTGCCCATTTTTTGATTGGGTCGTTTATCTTCCTTTTGTTGTATGTGTTCCTTATAAATGTTGGAGATTAAACCCTCATTGGTGATAACATTGGCAAATATGTTTTCCCATGCAGTGGGCTTTCTTGTTGTTTTGTTGATGGTGTCTTTGGCTGTGCAAAAGCCTTTTATTTTGATGTGGTCCCATTTGTTTATTTTGTCTTTAGTTTCCTTTGCCCTAGGAGCTGTATCAGTGAAGAAATTGCTTCGGCATATGTCTGAGATTTTGCTGCCTGTGGGTTCCTCTAATATTTTTATGGTTTCCTGTCTTATGTTTAAGTCCTTTATCCATTTTGAGTTTATTTTTGTGTATGGTGTAAGTTGGTGGTCTAGTTTCATTTTTTTGGTGCATGTATCTGTCCAATTTTCCCAACACCATTTATTGAAGAGACTGTCTTGACTCCATTGTATGTTCTTGCCTCCTTTGTCAAATATTAATTGAGCATAGTCATTTGGGTCAATTTCTGGGTTCTCTATTATATTCCATTGATCTATATGTCTGTTCTTGTGCCAGTACTAGACAGTTATAAGAACAGTGGCTTTGTAATGCAGCTTGATAGCTGGTATTGAGATCCCACCTACTTTGTTCTTCTTTCTCAGGATCGCTGCAGCTATTCGGGGTCTTTTTAAATTCCAGATGAATTTTTGGGGAGTTCATTCTAGGTCTATGAAATATGCCGTTGGTATTTTAATGGGAAGTGCGTTGAATTTATAGATTGCTTTGGGTAGTATGGACATTTTGATTATGTTGATTCTACCAATCCAAGAACATGGTATGTTCCTCCATCTCTTTATGTCTTCCTCTATCTCTTTTTTCAACGTTCTGTAGTTTTCTGAGTAGAGGTCTTTTACCTCTTTTGTTAAGTTTATTCTTAGGTAGCTTAATTTTTTTGGTGCAATGGCAAATGGGATTGTTTTTTTAGTCTCTTTTTCTCTAAGTTCACTATTGGTGTGTAGAAATGCCATAGATTTCTTGGCATTAATTTTGTATCCTGCTACATTGCCAAATTCCTTTATTAAGTCTAATAATTTTTTGATGGAGTCTATAGGGTTTTCTATGTACAGTATCATATCATCTGCGAATAAGGACAGTTTTATTTCTTCTTTTCCAATTTGGATGCCTTTTATTTCTTCTTCTTGTCTGATCACAATGGCTAATACTTCCAGTACTATGTGGAACAGGAGTGGTGAGAGTGGGCATCCCTGTCTTGTTCCTGTTCTTAGGGGAAATGGTGTTAGTTTTTGTCCATTGAGTATGCTGTTGGTTGTGGGTTTGTCATATATGGCTTTTATTATGTTGAGGTATGATCCTTCTATTCCCACCTTGCTGAGAGTTTTTATCAAGAAAGGGTGTTGGATTTTGTCAAATGCTTTTTCTGCATCAATTGATATGACTATGTGATTTTTATCTCTCAATTTGTTTATGTGATGTATCACGTTTATTGATTTGCGGATATTGTACCATCCTTGCATCCCCAGGATAAATCCTAGTTGGTCATGGTCTATGATCTTTCTGATGTACTGCTGGATCCGATTTGCTAGAATTTTGTTGAGGATTTTGGCATCTATGTTCATGAGGGATATTGGCATGTAAATCTCTTTCATTGTGTTGTCTTTATCTGTCTTTGGACTTATTTTAAAACTTGAGGCCTGGTGCACGAAATTTCTGCAAGGGTAGGGTCCCTAGGCCTGGCTGACGATCAGGGCCGATCTGTGTGGCAACCGGTGGGGCGATCAAGGGGCCCCTGCAGGCACCTGCCTTGGCTGGCCTGATGCCTGCAGGCTGGGCGCAGCTCCTGTGTTGACTTCCCTCTAGTGGTCAGTGCGCATCATAGCGACCGGTTGTTCGCTGTTCAGTCAATTTGCATTTTAGGCTTTTATTATACAGGATGGCTACTTTTCACTTCTCCCTATAGGAAGCAGAAAGGATTTTTCTCCAATCTTCCCTGTGACAACCAGGCTCAAGTACATAAAACACATGAAAGGTTGGAGCTCCCCTAGGACTGGCCCTCCTGGACTTTTTAACTTTCAAACATATCTACACTGATCCTCCAACAATTCATTAATTATAGATTAGGTTTTTCCTACCCTGGTACTGGTTACCCATGAAGTTTTCTGCTCCTGGATTTCTGCTCTGGTAACTTGTGATTCTCTATATCTGTCTGTTTGACTCTCCAGTTTTGGGAACAATTGTTTGCCCTATGACCTCAGTTATCTGATGAATCTAAAAGGAGTTGTTGATTTTCAGTGTGTTCAGCTTTTTCATGTGTTGAATAGGAGAGATGACTTCCAAGTTCCTTACATGCTGGGTTAGAAACCAGGAAGTCCCTTCATTGTTTTTTGTTGTTTTACTGAATATAATTAAGTAGCTCAAGTATGACAACTCCTTTAGCTTATGTAACTCTTAAATTACTAGAAAGTTCACCCCAATCAATTTAATAACTTAAAAAAATTAAAAATATCTAGCTAATAAAATATAAATGGATAAATACATAAATTACTAGAAAGTTACATAAAACACACACACTATGTTTTTAGCTGCTTGCACAAAAACTTTTATAGAAGTGCAGTCTAATATAACATAGTTAATTGATAATTGTGTAAGCATTTTCATATAACTTCTTTTGGTAAGACTATGCTTTAGCCTTTTCACTGTCAGTTATAAAATAAGTCATATAATAAATCCCCCTCCTAATATTGTATTAAATAATATGACTCTGCTAATAACCTATATATTGCTTTAATTAGATGATGATTGCTCTTTAACATTACATTTCCCTGTTTCCTTACCTTCTTGGAAGTTCAAAAATAAGTTTAGGTTCTCAATTACAGTTAGTTCTCCTACCCCATCCTCTTTCTCCACTCACCATTTATTTTAGTTGTGATTTCATTACTTATCTGTTTTTTTATTAAAACTTTCATGTCCATTTAAAAGTAGGTTATATAAATAATATATTAACTTTGCTCAAGTATTGCCTGATAAAGTTTTAAGTTTTATGCTGCTGCTCCGCCTTTTTTCCTGCTTCATACTCACTATCATTCTCTCCTTTACTCTATAGACTTCTCTTGACCATGATGTGAATTATTAATTTCATGGCTTATTCATAATAAATTATTTGTTCCAGACATACTTTCTCTTGTCACCCTTTTTACTTTATGGTTCCTCTGAGTTCTTTTGCTATTTTAATATTAACCCAAGCCAGACCATTAAGAATGTACTCTATCTAGAAAAGTTAATTGAAAAAGTCTCATAAAGCTAAATTATAAAATGAACTGTAATTGTATATACCTATGCTTTTATTATTTAAAGTAGATCATTGAGGGCATATATTCTTAGAAAAATATTTTGAATTATACTAAATTTTACAAATCTTTGAAGACTTAATTTATCAATATTCCTCTATTGGGAGTACACCTTTATCTAATTTATTACTTTAATGATTTTGTAATATAATATGAAATTTATCAAACTAATTACCAGAATATGATAGTTTTGGTTAACTAATTTCCCACTGTATTATGCTTTTTTATTCAAAAGTTAACATGATTGAATTTATAGTTCAGTTTCAATCTTATTCATAAACATTTAATAATTTGGTTTGGGAGACAGTATGAATACATAGAGGAAAAATTAGCAAGACTAGATAGTATATTAAGTGTCACATAAATAATGTAGGCAATACAGAAATTTAGAAATGGCTAAATTTCTGTGATAGTTAGGAAAGACTCATGGAGGAGATAGAAATTGAATTAGATGATGGATAAGACTTAGATAAGAATAGAAAAATGGGCTATGAATTGTGGATAGGCCCTATTTATGGATCTGTTTTTATGCTGCTTGACTTATGCCAGACTCATTTTGGTATAAATAGGAAATGTAAATGAAAACCATGTTGAGGTGTCATTTATATCTATTGGATTTATAAAAATTAACAACCTTGAGTCAAGTGTTGTTGCAAATGTGGAGCTGTTGAGAATTCTTGAAGTGCATCTAGCCTATGACCTAGCACTTTCACCTGTGAACATATATAATCTAGAGCAATGTTTTTCAACCTTTTGTTAATATGATCCCCACATAGAAAAAAATTATTTTAATTCATGAGTCAGTATACACTCATAAAATAAATGTTTTATATAATAATAGATATCCTTCTATGTCTATTAAAAGTAAAAATGTAACAAAGTTGATATTAAATATGACTTTTATAATATTTGCACAAAATAGAAATTCCAAATTAAACACTGCAAAAAAATAGGAATATTTCATTTAATATATAAAGTGTGTCTGCTTCTTTCATACGTATATTCTTATGAGCATAGTTTTTTTTTTGTAAGAATTTGAGCATATCACTTTGATATTTTTTATTGTATTCTATTACACTTAAAAAATGCTGATTATGATGACCCATTACTAGATTACAATTGATTTAATTACCCATTACTAGATTACAATCTGTAATGTAAATTGAGCAAAAATAGCATGCCACAGAATATGTGTAGTATGGTTTAATTTATATAAAGTTCAAAAATAAGCTAAACTGTATAATACATTAAATAGGGATACGTAAGGTGTCCCAAAGAAATGTATACATACACATTGAATAATTATAAAGGCAGTGGTTATTAAAATAAATTTCATTTTAAAAATTGAGCTATCAGATGTTAAAGTGTGTATACATTTTTGGGACACTGTGTATATGTCTTCAAACTATAAGGAAAAGCAAGAGAAGAGTGAGAACCAAAGTTTCAGGACAATGCTTACCCCTGTAAGAGGATCAGGGGACATACTAGTACATGAGCCTTCAAAGATAATGATAAAGTTGTCTTTTTCAATTGGTTGTTATGGATACAGGGCTGCTCTTTTTATTGTTTCTTAATATCTTACACACTTATCATGGATTATTTTTCTATATTCAGTTATGTATCACATAATAACCTTTAGGTCAGTGGAGGACCACATATACTACAGTGGTCCCATATGATTGTAATGGAGCTGAAAAATTCCTATTGCCTAGAAATTTTATCATAGACATCATAATGTGGTAGCACAGTGCATTGTGTGTTTCTGGTCATTCTCATGTAAACAAACCTACTGTACTGAGATTCATATAACGGTATATAGCACATACAATTACAGTGGTAGGCCATTCCATATAATTTTGTGTAAGTGCATTCTATGATATTTACGCAAAAATAAAATCGCCTAATGGTGCATTTTTAGAACATATTTCTATTATTAAGCTGTCCATTAATGTATTTAGTGTTTAAAATACTTTTAAGTAGAAGTAAAATAAAATCAATTTACATTATAGTTTAAAGAAATTAGAATATAGGAAATACCCTCGATTTATTCCTTAGACTCACATTTTTCATCCTACCCCTGATTCATACTTTAAGTTCATCCCCAAGTCCTTTAGAGAGTGTTTATTATCAGTAAATATGGAAGTGCAAAATAAATTGAGATTTAGGGATCATATGACTGTCAGTGATAGATCAGTGATGGAATAAAGGTTAGAGGTTTCTACTGAATATATTACTTAATAAGAAAACAATGTGCTGATATCTTGGTTGAAAAGCAGATGGGGCTTGAAGGAAGGATGATGTTAAGAATGACTTGGAGGCTTTAAAAAAATGTGTATAGCCAGCTAATAGGATTTAATAACTATTAGTTGAAAAAATGGATGGATTGACAAAAGTTGAAGAAGTTTAAGAAAGAGATAGTATCAGAATATGGATTTCAGTTGTATCATGTTAGTTTGAGGTGATAGCAGATAATCCAAGTAGAGGTATTGTATAGAAAGTTGAAAATGTGGGTTGGTGATTAGGAGAGAGTCAGGGCTGGATTATAAATTATGTAGTCCTTTCAAACATCGATGAGACCATAAGCTATGAGGGTGGGTACATTTTCTGAGAGAAAAGCTATAAGGAGAGAAGCGGGAAACTAAGAATTGAGTCACGGATACATCCTTCAATTCAGTATCATTTTGATATCTCTGGCAGGTAAGAAGAATATTCAAATATTTTTAAATATTCTGAATATTCTTTCTATGGAGCAAGATATTTTTGGTACCAAATCAAACATGCCATTTTTATTCTTTTAAATTATTTACACCTTCAAAAAAACTGTAATTGTTTCATTTAAAAATATTTTCTTTCAAATGATACTCAAAAGTATAATACTTATTTTAGTTAATATGCATTTTCCTTAATTAGAATATTTTGTTTTTCTCTTATTACACACCTAAATCTTAAAAGTTTGCTTTCTGATTGTGGCTTAATATTTGGTATCTAGTTTTTATGTGGTCTATGTTTTAAACTAATAAATAGATACTGTACTTGGAGTTTACTTAAAAACCTGTGGGCATATCACAGGAAGAAAATGAGCATTGTTATTATGAAAGCTAGTTAATCCTTACATTTTAATTAAGATCTGAATCGTTTTAGATGACATAAATTTTTCTTAGAAAAATGAGTTCACCAATAACTGATTTCTTTTTTTAAAGAGAGAATCAGCACTAAAACAGGACATAAATGACCTTGTAAAGCGGAAGATTGCAGTAGATGAAGAAAATGCTTTCTTAAGGAAAGAATTCAGTGACTTGCAGAAGAAATTTAAAGATAAAAGGCAAGAAGTTAAGGTGTGTTGACTTGTACATAGTTTTACAGTACTATTACTTTGAAGTTCTACTTTAAGCTTTGTCAGCTTTTGTGGCACAGAAAGTGACAACCTTGGAGGAAAAATTGCCTGAGGCTCTGATGTACCACAGTTTTCTCACATTCAAAAACTCTGAGAAAGATGCTTTAAAGCTAAGGCTCCAAGCTTGATAACTTTCAGATAAATAGTTAATGATGGAAATGGAGCTAAGAAAGTAGGAGTGTGAATATGTGGCTTCTTGTAATTAGATTCTGATGGGACTGGCATTATTAATTGATAAAACCCTGGGAGTATATGTCTGTATGAGTCTCAAAAATAGCTGGGGACAGCATCAAAGGCAGCTTGATCAATTAATGGTCTCTTTGCAAATGTGTACTCATCAAAGCTGTCATCCAGTGAAAAAATATGATCTATCCACCTGCATGAAAAGAGGCCAATAAAAGTATACAGGTGACCTTGGCTATCAAATATAGAAGAAGCTGCTGTGAGGGTAAAACTGCACAGTTTATATTTGCTGATTAGTGCTCACCATTTTTTTGTTTGTTTTTTTATCGGCCCTATGGCACTGTTCTGTAGGACAGTAAAGAGTGTATACAGAATAAGGAAGAACAAAACAGACTGGTTATAAAAGACCTGGAAGAGGAAAATGAGAAATTAAGTACCCGCTGTGTTGACCTGCTAAATGACCTGGAGAGACTGAGGAAGCAGGAAGCTCATTGGAAAAAAGAAAAATATAGCATTGATGCAAAAATAAAGGTATGCAATCAGAATGGAATTAACCCTGTGATTTTGGACCTAACTTCTCACGGGAAGTTTATTATATGTTATTTTCTTTAAATAAGTTATATAGTCAAATCCAGCAATGGGACTAGTATTAATTTATATTCCTTCACTTAAGACCCACAGCTTTTTAAAAATTGATGTTGCAAAGCAGGAAACTGACTTCAAATATTTATCTATAATATAATCACTAAAAATAAATGATACTGCATTTTGAAAGAAAACATGTTTTAGAAATATTAGTATCATGAATTTTTACTCTTTTCAGTTAGGGCTTAAATTTATAGAGAAAGGCTAGAATTCATTGGAATATAGCTTTAAAACTATTTTCAAGGCCTTTAAAAAAAGTTAAAAAAGCACAAGACAGTTAAAAAAAATACTCATATGAGTTTTGAAGATGGTGTTTTCTTTGGCTTAAGAGGGCCTATTCATAGTAAAATCTTATTTTATAGAATATATAGGTGCAATCAGTCTTTATAATATTCTTATACTCTTTTGATCAGTATTTTTCAAAATAATATGTTTTTGTGACTTTCTTGGTCTTGGGAATGTTATGTTCAGTTTTCCCCATCAAATGTTAGGTTTTTCTTTTCCACAGATTTTGTTGAAAAGGCCAGAAATGTATTTTAGTGCTAGCAAATATGATAGTCCCTTTATGTATACACACATAAAAAAGAATATATAAAAACACACATATATATTTATTTTTTTCTTTTCAGCATTTTTCCCAACTGTCTCGGTTCTAAAAATTTGTACATTTTCTGAAATTTTTTAAGTCATATAATTATATGCTGCTTCTTTCCTCTCTAAAATATTAATTGACATATAATTTACATATTTTGTATTGAATCCATTTAAGTGTACAGTTCAGTAGTTTTAGTTTATGCATAGTTGAGCAACTATCGCCACAATTAATTTGAAATCATTTTCATCATCCCCAAAAGAAATCCTGTAACCTTAAGCAATCACTACTCATTTATCCTTAGCTCCACAAAGGATTAGTAGATAACCACTAATCCACTCTCTTTCTCAATAGGTTTTTCTATTCTAAACATATAACTAAAATCATAGTATGTGATCTTTTGTGACTGACTTCTGCCACTTAGAATAATGTTTTCAGGATTTATCCATGGTGTAGCATGTATTAGTGCTTCATCCTTTTTTATTGTTGATTAATATTCCATCTTAAAGATATTCAACAATTTATTTATCACTAGTATATGGACACTTGTGTTATGAATAATGCTGCTCTGAACATTTGTATACAATATTTTGTATATACATACATATATCTTCATTTTTCTTAGGTACATAACAAGAAATGAGAGTACTGAGTCTTAGTATAACTCTGTCCTTAAGTTTTAGAGGAAATGTCAGATTGTTTTCAAAAGCAGCTGCACTAAAACAATGATAACTATTTGTGTATTGTTGATAATTTTAGGGTTCAGGAGAATTTATAAGCTTACTTTTAAAAAGAGGTAGTATATGGACTGTTTCTTGAAATTCTTGGAGTAGAAAGGAAACAGTGGCTTTCTAGTCTCATTACTCAACCTAAATCCACCTGTCATTTACATTTTACTCATTGTTGGCAGTTGGTACTAATTAAAATGTTGATCAATACAGATGTTTAAAAAAAAACATCTGAGGGTTCTGATTTCTCTGCCATCCTTAACATTTGTTGACTTGTCTTTTTAAATTTTATTTATTTTTTATTATTTTTAATCTTCACCTGAGGATATGCTAACTGATTGTACAGAAAAGGGAAGGGAGAGGGAGAGTGTGAGAGAGAGAGGGAGAGAGAAAGGTGAGAGAGAACATTGATTGGTTTCCTCCCATTTGCAGTCAGATTGAGGATCAAACCCACAACCTAGGTATGTGCTCTGACTGGGAATTGAACCCATAACCCTTCCGTGTATGGGACAATGCTCCAACCAACTGAGCTTCATTGGCCAGGGCGACTTGTCTGTATTTTTGTTTTTTCTAATATATTTATTTATTTATTTTAATCCTCACCTGAGGATATTTTTCCATTGACTTTTAGAGAGAGTGGAAGGGAGAGAGGGAGAGATGAGAGAGAGAGAGAGAAACATTGGTATAAGAGAGACACTTTGATTGCTTGCCTCCTGCATGTGCCCTGACCAGGGCCAGGATTGAACCTGCAACACAGGCACATGCCCTTGACTGGGAATCGAACTTGGGACCCTTAGGTGTGCAGTCTGATGCTCTAACCACTGAGAACACTGGCCAGAGCAGGTCATGTCTATTTAATTACAGTCTTCCTTGTGGATACAAAATGGCTTCTCAATGGATTTTGATTGTATTCCCTGATGTTGAACATCTTTTCATATGTATTGGCCATTGTATGTTTTTTGAATAAATGTGTATATCTTTGGAAAAATGTGTGTTCATTTCTTTTGCATATAATCTGGATACAAGTCTCCTTTTAGCTATATAATTTTAAACTATTTTTTTTCAATTCTCAAGTTTTTTTTTCTTCTGTAATGGTATTATTTCAAGCACAAAAATTTTAACTTTTGATGATACTGAATTTATCAACATTTTGTTGCCTGTGTTTTTTGTGTCATATCAGAGAAACTGTTGACTGAGCCAAGATCATGAAAGTGGACATATATATTTATCTTTAGTAGCATACACAATTTTTCTCCTATATTGCTCTTTCCGTTTATGTTATTTTTATCATGTTACTAGAGGCCTGGTGCACGAAATTCATGCACAGGGCGGGGGTGTGTTTCCCTCAGCCCAGCCTGCACCCTCTCCAATCTGGGACATCCCTCTCACAATCCAGGAATGTTGGCTCCCAACTGCTTGCCTGCCTGCCTGCCTGATTGCCCCTAACCACTCCCCTGCCAGCCTGATCGACACCTAACTGCTCCTATACCGGCCCGATTGCCCCTAACTGCCCTCCCCTGCTGGCCTGGTTGCCCCTAATTGCTCTCCCTTGCAGGCCTGGTTGCCCCTAACTACCCTCCCCTGCAGGCCTGGTACCCCCCCCAAATGCCCTCCCCTGCAGACCTGGTTCCCCCCAACTGCCCTCCCCTGCAGGCCTGGTCACCCCTAACTGCCCTCCCCTGCAGGCCTGGTCACTCCTAACTGCCCTACCCTGCAGGCCTGGGTCCCCCACAACTGCCCTTCCCTGCAGGCCTGGTCCCCCCAACTGCCCTACCCTGCAGGCCTGATTGCCCACAACTGCCTTCCCTTTCAGGCCTGGTCTCTCCCAACTGCCCTCCTCTGCTGGCCTGATCACCCACAACTGCCCTCCCCTGCTGGCCATCTTTTGTCCACATGGGGGCGGCCATGTTGTGTGTTGGAGTGATAGTCAATTTGCATATTACTCTTTTGTTAGTAAAATTGTGTGCCCTGTATCATAGATTAGTAATTTTTATTTGCTTGTCATTTAATCATGTAGGAAATAAAAAGCAGTTACCAAATATGCAGTAATATTGGCTTTTATATTTCCCCACATATTTTCCTTTATTGGAGTCTCTGTTTCTTCATATGGCTTTCAGTTACTGTTTTGCATCCTTTTATTTCAATCGAAATGATTAGCATCTCTCCTAAGACAGATCCAGCTCCATCAGCTTTTGCTTATCTATAAATATCTTAATTACTCTCTAAATTTTGAAAACACTTTTGCTGGGTATAAAATTCAATGTCATCAGTTCTTTTCTTTTATATCATTAAATATGTCGTTCCACTGCCTCCTGCTTCTATGAATTTTTATTATGAATCAGCTATTAATCTCATTAATGTCCCTTGTATATGACAAGTAACTCTCTGTTGTTGCTTTCAAGATTCTCTCTCTGCTTTTAGTTGAATTTCAAAGTTTTATTACAGTGTATCTCAATATGGGTGTCTTTCTGTTGATCTTACTTGGAGTTCATTGAGGTCTTTAGGTTTTTATATGCAAATCTCATATCAAAGTTGGGAAGTGTTTGGTCATTATTTTTTCAAATCTTATTTTTTTTGCTGTTTTCTGTCTCATCTTTTGGGACTCCTATAATGTGTATGTTGATTTTCTTAATGGTGCTCCACTGACCCCATAAGAACTATTCATTTTTCATTCTTCCTTCTTTTTTCTCAGAATCAATAATTTCACAGGTTATATCTCTACTTTACTGATTCTTTCTTCTATCTGATTATATTTGTTGTTGAACCCTCTGGTGTATTGTTCACATTTTGTTATTTTACATTTTAACAACAAAATTTGATTCTATTTTTTTAAATTCTTTATTCTTTAAAGTATTACATAAGTCTCCTTTCCCCCCAATTGACCTCTCCCCAGCCACTCCCACTCTCAAGCACATGCCCTCACTCCCCTACTGTCTGTGTCTGTGGCTTATGCTTATATGCATCTATACAAGTCCTTTGGTTGATCTCTTACTCTCCCTTCCCCCAGCCTACCCACTTAGGTTTGACGGTCTGTTCGATGCTTCTGTGTCTCCGGCTCTATTTTGTTCATCAGTTTATGTTGTTCATTATAGTGCACAAATGAGTGAGATCTTGTGATATTTATCTTTCTCTGACTGGCTTATTTTGCTTAGCATAATGCTCTTCAGTTCCATCCATGCTGTTGCAAATGGTAAGAATTCCTTCTTTTTTACAGTAGCATAGTATTCTATTGTGTAGATTTACCACTGTTTTCTAATCCACTCATCTGCAGACGGGCACTTATGCTGATTCCAAATCTTAGCTATTGTAAATTGTGCTGCTATGAACATAGGGGTGCATATGTCCTTTCTGTGGGTGTTGCTGTTTTCTTGGGATATATTCCTAGAAGTGGGATCACGGGGTCAAATGGGAGTTCCATTTTTAATTTTTTGAGGAAACTCCATACTGTTTTCCACAAAGGCTGCACCAGTCTGCATTCCCACCAGCATTGCATGAGGGTTCCTTTTTCTCTGCATCCTCGCCAGCACTTATTGTTTGTTGACTTGCTGATGATAGTCATTCTGACAGGTGTGAGATGGTACCTCATTGTTGTTTTGATTTTCATCTCTCAGATGATTAATGACTTTGAATATATTTTCATATGTCTCTTGGCCTTCTGTATGTCCTCTTTCGAAAAGTGTCTATTTAGGTCTATGCCCATTTTTTTTATTGGATTATTTATCTTCCTTTTGTTAAGTTGTATGAGTTCCCTATAAATTTTGGAGTTTAAACCTTTATCTGATATAGCATTGGCAAATATGTTCTCCTTTGCAGTGGGCTTTCTTGTTTTGTTGATGGTTTCTTTTGCTGTGCAGAAGCTTTTTATTTTGATGTATCCCCATTTGTTTATTTTCTGCTTAGTTTCCATTGTCCTAGAGCTGTAATGATAAAGATCTTGCTATGACATATGTCTGTTATTTTGCTGCCTATGGCTTCTAAGATTTCTATGGTTTCCCATCTTATATTTAAGCCCCATGTCCATTTTGAGTTTGTTTTTGTGTATGGTGTAATTTGGTGTCTAATTTCTTTTTTTTTTTTGCATGTGTCTGTCCAATTTTCCCAACACTATTTATTGAAGAGACTATCTTGATTCCACTGTATGCTCTTGCCTCCTTTGTCAAATATTAATTGAGCATAATGGCTTGGATCTATTTCTGGGTTCTCTGTTCTGTTCCATTGGTCTATATGTCTGTTCTTGTGCCAGTACCAGGCAATTTTGAGAACCATGGCTTTATAATATAGCTTGATATCTGGTATTGTGATCCCTCCAACTTTGTCTTTCTTTCTCAGGATTGCTGTGGCTATTCGGGGTCTTTTTTTATTCCAGATAAATTTTTGGAGAGTTTGTTCTAGGTCTGTGAAATATGCCATTGGTATTTTAGTGGGGATTGCATTGAATCCATAGATTGCTTTGGGTAGTATGGACATTTTAATGATGTTGATTCTTCCAATCCATGAACACGGAATGTTCTGCCATTTATGTCTTCCTCTATCTCTTTTTTCAGCATCCTGTATTTTTTTGAGTACAGGTCTTTTACCTCCTTGGTTAAATTTATTCCTCTGTATCTTAATTTTTTTGTTGCAATGGTAAATGGAATGTTTTTTTAGTTTCTCTTTCTGTGAGTGCATTATTGGTGTATAAAAGAGCCATAGATTTCTGGGTGTTAATTTTGTATCCTGCTACATTGCCAAACTCATTTATTAAATCTAGTATTTTGATCGAGTCTTTAGGGTTTTCTATGTACAGTGTCATACAATATCATATCATCTGTGAATAATGACAGTTTTACTTCTTTTCCAATTTTAATGCCTTTTATTTCTTCTTCTTGTCTGGTAGCTTTGGCTAGCACTTCCAGTACTGTGTTGAACTGGATTAGTGAGAGTGGGCATCCCTGTCTTGTTCCTGTTCTTAGGATGGTTTTATTTTTAGCCCATTAGGTATGATGTTGGCTGTAGGTTTGTCATATATGGCTTTTATTATGTTGAGGTACGATCCCTTTATTCCCACTTTGCTGAGAGTTATCAGGAAAGGATGTTGGATTTTGTCAAATGTTTTTTGTGCATCAATTGATATGACTATGTGATTTTTGTCTCTCAATTTGTTTATGTGATGCATCATGTTTATTGATTTGTGGATATTGTACCATCCTTGCATCCCGGAATAAATCCCACTTGGTCATGGTGTATGATCTTTCTAATGTAATGCAGGATCTGATTTGCTAGAATTGTATTGAGGATTTTAGCATCTATGTTCATCAAGGATATTGGCCTGTAGGTCTCTTTCTTTGTGGTGTCTTTATCTGGTTTTGGAATTAGGGTGATGCTGGCTTCATTGAAAGAGCTTGGAAGTGTGCCTTCCTCTTGAATTTCTTGGAGTAGTCTGAGGAGGATAGGTTTTAGTTCTTTGAATGCTTGGTAGAGCTCACCTGTAAAGTCATCCGGACCAGGGCTTTTGTTTGCTCGAAGTTTTTTTGATAATTGTTTCAATTTCATCAGTAGTTATAAGCTTAGTCTGTATTTTTTTTATTCTTCTTGATTGAGTTTTGGAAGCTTGTATTTTTTTAGGAATATTTCCATTTCATCTAGGTTGTCCAGTTTGCTGGAGCAGAGTTGTTCGTGGTATTTTTTTTTATTTTTTATAATCCTTTGTCTTTCTGTGGGGTTGGTTATTTCACCTCTTTCATTTCTGATTTTGTTTATTTGGGTCCTCTCTCTTTGTTTCATGGTGAGCCTGGCTAGAGGTTCATCAATCTTGTTTATCCTTTCAAAGAACCAGCTCTAAGTTTCATTGATCTTTTGTATTTTTTTTTGGTCTCCATGTTGTTTATTTCCTTTCTGGTCTTTATTATTTCCTTCCTTCTGCTCACCCTGAGCTTTTCTTATTGTTCTCTTTCTGGTTCTTTAAGTTGTACAGTTAGATAATTTATTATCATTTTTTCTTGTTTTTTGAGGTAGGCCTGTAGAACTATAAACTTTCCTCTCAGGACTGCTTTCAGTGTGTCCTATAGATTTTGGATTGGTGTGTTTTCATTATCATTTTTTTTCCATGATGCTTTTAATTTCTTCTTTGATCTCTTTGGTAACCCAATCATTGTTTAATAGCATGCTATTTAGCCTCCAAGTGTTTGATTTTTTTCATTGTTTTTATTGTAGTTGATTTCTAATTTTATGCCATTGTGATCTGAGAAGATGCTTGATATGATTTCTATCTTCTTGAATTTGAAGAGACTTTGCCTGTGTCCTAATATGTGGTCTGTCTTTGAAAATGTCCTGTGTGCACTTGAGAAAAATATGTATTCTGAGCTTTGGGGTAGATTCTTTTTTTAAAAAAAACCCCACAACTTTATTGTTGAAAGTATTACATATGTCTTCCTTTTTCCCCATTGACCTCTGCCAGTGTTTTTTGGTTTTTTTTTAAGATTACTGTAGCTCTGGCTGCATTGCTCAGTTGGCTGAAGCATCATCCAGTAAACTAAAAAGGATTTGGGTTTAATTTCATTCAGGGCACATACCTACGTTGTGGGTTCCATCCTGGTTGGGGTGCGTACAGGAGGCAACTGATATCTCTCGCTTTCTCTCTCTCTCTCTCTCTCTCTCTCTCTCTCTCCCTCTCTCTCCCTCTCTCCCCCTCTCTCCCTCTCTCCCTCTCTCCCTCTCTCCCTCTCTCCCTCTCTCCCTCTCTCTCCCCATCTCTCCCTCTCTAACCTCCTTCCTCTTTCTTTTTCCCTATCTGCCCCTCCCTCCCCCTCTCTCTAAAAAAATCAATAAATGTGTTCTCAGATGAGGATTAAAAAAAATTTATTCTAGCTACTGTAGGGTGAATCTATGAGCATTGGGAGCTTGGCTAGGGTAGATTTCTAAAGCCTGGCGTTCACTTTAGAAATAATGATTGTATGTTGTTTGTGTGGGCATACTGTATTATTAGATATAAAATTCATTTAATACTTTGTGAAAATAATTAAAATTAAATTTATAATATATTTTTGAGAAAATTATCTTTGAAAAGATATCATTAGATTTCAAATAGTTTCAAAATGGAAGAAGATTTAAAGCACTATTAGCATGAAAAGGCCAAATTCGAAGAACTATAGGTGAAATTTCACTGCAATCAAGAGAACTCAGCATGATCTCAGTCTCAAATATTATAAATTATTTTGGTATCCTTGTTTGCAGTACTGTCTTTTCTTCTCTGAGTGCATTTATGTGTGTGCAGTTAACATAGAGTAAATAATGAAATATCTGCCATTTTTCTTAGTTAATATTTAAGTAAATGAGTTCATTTTTTGTTCATGTAATTAAATTTTTTATTGTATGATAATTTCTTTATTTTAATTTTAATAAGTAAATTCCTACATAGAATTTCAAGTTTATTTGTTTCAAATCATTAACTTTCATACAAGGAAGCCAGGATACTTTTTCAGTTTCTGAAAAAAGTGTCTGTGACTACTATAAACATAATTGCTTCTACTAAATTTCTTAAAGTGAAAACAAACAAACAAAAAAACATCTAAAACACTACTTATTTTCACTGTCATTTTGTAAACTAATTAGTTAACTGTGCCAGACATTTTATTTCTTCTTATTTGATATTATATTAGACTTTTATATGTGTTCTAATTTCAGGCCTTTGAAGACAATTTAATGGAAGCAAGGAAAGAAATTGAAGTTTCACAGAGTAAATACAATGCTCTCTCATTACAGCTGACTAATAAACAGACTGAACTTATCCAGAAGGATATGGATATTACCCTGGTCAGGCAAGTATATTCAGTTTTTAATTTAACATTATAGAAATGTCATTAGTTATTCAGAATGGTAGCATTTCTGTTTATTGCTAATACCACAAAATTACAAAAATATGTCTTCTGTGGGTACATATGTTTGTGCATTGAAACTATCTGAAATTATATACACCAAACTGGGAATATTTGTCTGGGGAGAATGAGCGGTTTCATAGGATTGGCAAAAGCATGCTCCAAGCGTGGCCTTGTTTCAGTTTTTAAATAAAAAAAAAATACATTTATTTATTTTCTTTAAAAATTCCTAGCCATATATAATATAATTATTGTTACAATGAAAAATAATGATAAACCCAATTTTTTATTTTTATTACATTCTAAATAGTTTTATTTTGTGAAATATTAATTCTGTATCAAAATAGTTAATTTTATAGTACTAACCATAAAGTAGGATTACTTGAATAACTTGTGTTTTTAAGCATTTTGAAAGATTTTAAACTACCTATTAATTTAATTCATAATTACCTTTATCAGAAAATATTGTTAAAGTATAAACATATAAATATATATATACACATATACACATATGTCATGTATATACACATGTATGTATGTGTACATTTTTACTTAATTAAAATAAAATCATACAAAGTTTATCATATCTCTGGTGCTACCACTATATATAGTATGTATATAACACACTTATATACTTATATAATTATAATATAACTAGAGGCCCGGTGCACAAAAATTTGTGCACTCGGGGAGGAGAGGGGGTCCCTCAGCCCATCCTGTGCCCTCTCGCAGTCTGGGACCCCTCAGGAGATAATGACCTGCTGGCTTAGGCCTGCTCCCGGGTGGCAGAGGGCAGGCCCAATCCCTAGGTGCAGCCCCTGATCGGGCTCAGAGCAGGGCCGATTGGGGAGTTGGGGCACTGCCCCCTGTCATGCACAGAGCAGGGCGGATCGGGAGGTTGAGATGCCACCCCTAGTCATGCTCAGGGTACAGCCGATTGGGGGGTTGGGGCACCGCCCCCTGTCACACTCAAGGCAGGGTCGATAGGGAAGTTGCGGCGTCACCCCCTGTCACGCACAGAGCAGGGCCGATCAGGGGGTTGAGGAGCTCCCCCCTGTCACTCACAGTGCAGGGCCGATCAGGGGGTTGAGGAGCTCCCCCCTGTCATGCACAGAGCAGGGCCGATCAGGGGGTTGAGGAGCTCCCCCCTGTCACAGAGCAGGGCCGATCAGGGGGTTGAGGAGCCCCCCCTGTCACGCACAGAGCAGGGCGGATCAGAGGGTTGAGGAGCTCCCCCCTGTCACTAACAGAGTAGGGCCAATAGGGGAGTTGGGTCACCGCCCCCTGTCACACACAGAGCAGGGCGGATCAAGGGGTTGAGGAGCTCCCCCCTGTCACGCACAGAGCAGGGCCCATCAGGGGGTTGAGGAGCTCCCCCCTGTCACTTACAGAGTAGGGCTGATAGGGGGTTGGGGCGCTGCCCCCTGTCATGCACAGAGCAGGGCCCATCAGGGGGGTTGGGGCGCCGCCACTGTCACACTCAGGGCAGGGCCAATGGGGAGGTTATGGCTCTACCCTGTCACACACAGAGCAGGGCCGATCAGGGGGTTGGGGTGCCGCACCCTGTCACACACAGAGCCGCAGGGTGATCAGGGGGTTGGGGAGCTCCCCCCTATCAGGCACAGAGCAGGGCTGATCAGGGGGTTGGGGCACCTTCCCCTGTCAGGAACAGAGCAGGGCGGATAGGGAGGTTGTGGCCCTGCCCCCTGTCACACACAGAGCCGCAGGGTGATCAGCGGGTACGGGCGCTGCCCCCTGTCACGCTGATCCCGGTGCCGGGAGGCATGTTACCCTTTTACTATATAGAATAGAGGCCTGGTACACGGGTGGGGGCTGGCTGGTTTGCCCTGAAGGGTGTCCTGGATCAGTGTGGGGGTCCCCACTGGGGTGCCTGGCCAGTCTGGGTGAGGGGCTGAGGGCCGTTTTCAGGCTGGCGGGTGACTGAAGCTCCCAACCGCTCCTTTTTTCCTTTTTTTTTTTTTTATTCTGTGCCAGCTTTAGCTCTGAGGCCTCGCTGCTGAAAGCAACTTTCTGGCCTTTGTTTACCTTCTGTTTGATACAATGTTGCGGTCCGGCTGGCTGAAGCCTGGCTAACGCAGGTTTCTGGGGTTTTGTTTAGCTTCTATATTTGCAACATAGTTGCTTAGAGTTGCAGCTGAGAGGCCGGCAAGTCAGGCGGGGAACGTTGGAGTCCGCCGTCACTGGAGCAAGCAAGCCTCCCTGTTCGCTTCAGTGCCTTGCTGCCGGCTGCCATCTTGGTTGGCAGTTAATTTGCATATCTCAGTGATTAGCCAATGGGAAGGGTAGCAGCCGTACGGCTAATTACCATGTTTCTCTTTTATTAGATAGGATATATAATCTTTCATATGTAATTACTATACACACATATATTTTTATATATAAGACTAATATGCAAAGTGTTTCCCCTGGGAGTTTGACTGGGAGACCGGGAGTTCTATCACTTGCTATGACATGCACTGACCACCAGGGGGTGGCATGGAATGAAGGAAGGCTCCAGCTGGCAGACGGAAGGCCCTGATCATCCCTGATCGCCAGCCAGGCCTAGGGACTCTACCCAGGCTCGAATTTTGTGCACCAGGCCTCTAGTTTATATATAATTAGCATATTGCAAGATTTGTAAATATGAAGGCAGGATTTTTGCTTGAGTAATAGGTAATGTATATACATTAATCTTTTATACATGGAAATATACATTTTGTCACATTTTTAATCTTCATAGGAAAAGTATAAACTTTATAAATGATACTTTGGTTGACTTATTCACTCATGGTGTAATTATTTTTTAAGTCATAGAACATTAAAAATAAATTGTAGAAACATTGTTTGATAAGTGGATTTAGCACACTTGGTAGATACAAGTTAGTGTAGAAAATCCTATTGTACTTTTTTTGTCACCAAAAAGTTAGGAAATGGACTTAAAAATAATATAATTTACAATGACTAAAAATATGAAAAATATAATGAAAAATGTATATTACCTTTATACAGAGAACTATAAAACATTGAAAGAAATGAAAGGTCTAATGTGTGCAAGGGTTGTACGAAGTTCATGGTTTGGAAGACTTAATATGATAAAGATATCAATTCTCTTCAAATATTGAGATGCACATTTTCAACAACAGGAAATCATTACTATCTGTAGACCAGAAGGGAGAAGGAGACAAGCTTGTTATCAAGTCTCTGTGAGAAGCCTAGCCCTTGGGCAGAGATTGACCAATAGGAGAATAATCCTTAGAGGAACAGGGGCTATGACAACTGTGGCTCAGCTAAAAGGGAGCTAGGGAGTGGGATCACTGGGTCAAATATTAATTGAGCATATTGGTTCGGGTCGATTTCTGGGTTCTCTATTTTATTCCATTGATCTATATGTCTGTTCTTGTGCCAGTACCGGGCAGTTTTGAGAACAGTGGCTTTGTAATACAGCTTGATATTTGTTATTGAGATCCCACCTACTTTGTTCTTCTTTCTCAGGATCGCTGTGGCTATTCGGGGTCTTTTTTTATTCCAGACGAATTTTTGGAGATTTCGTTCTAGGTCTGTGAAATATGCCGTAGGTATTTTAATGGGGAGTGCGTTGAATTTATAGATTGCTTTGACCCAGTGATCCCACTTCTAGGAATATATCCCAAGAAACCAGAAACACCAATCAGAAAGGATATATGCACTCCTATGTTAGTAGCAGCACAATTTACCAAAGCTAAGATTTGGAAACAGCCTAAGTGCGCATCAACAGATGAGTGGATTAGAAAACAGTGGTACATCTACACAATGGAATACTATGCTGTTGTAAAAAAGAAGGAATTCTTACCATTTGCAACAGCATGGATGGAACTGAAGAGCATTATGCTAAGTGAAATAAGCCAGTCAATGAAAGAAAAATACCACATGATCTCACTCATTTATGGATAATAAAGACCATTATAAACTGATGAACAAAAATATATACAGAGGCAGATCAGCATCGAACAGACTGTCAAACTACAGCGGGAAGGCCAGGGAGGGTTGGGGGGTGTGGGTAAGAGATCAACCGAAGTACTGGTATGCATGCATATAAGCATAACCAATGGACACAAGACACTGGGGTTACGGGAGGCCGGGGGATGGTCAAGGGGGGGAAAAAAAGGAGACATATATAATACTCTTTGTAATACTTTAAGCAATAAAACAAAATTAAAAAAAAATAAAAGGGAGCTAGGGAAATACTTTGACCTTTTGTTCCTTTACCCTCTTATCACAGGCTAGCACTTCTAACTAATCAAAAGTTAGACCCAGAGGACAAGGGGCCAGTGTAGAGGTTGACCTCTTAGGCCAGAGTAGGCTAGAGTACCAGAGAGTAGGACAGAAATGATAACAATTGGATATGAAAATATGTGGCACATGCCTTAGATGGTGTGGCTCAGTTGGTTGGGCATTGTCCTGTTCACTGAAAAGTTGCTGTTTCAGTTCCAGGTCAGGGCACATGCCTGGGTTGTAGGCTTGATACCCAGTAGGGGGCATGCAGGAGGCAGCTGATCAATGTTACATCAAGATTTATCTCTTCTCCTTTCCCCTCTCTCTAAAAATAAAAAATATATATATATGGGAAAAAAAGAGTATTTGACATATTCTCCACTACTGCTCTTTTTCAGAGTTTTCCTGGGCACTTATTGTTTATTAATTATGATTAATGCTTATTAATTAATTATTTATTGTATAAACTTTGGAGTAAACTTGCTTATTTTTTGTTTGTTATTTTATTGCAGCATCAAATTTACAAATAAACCTAAGGAGAATTGACATCTTATGTCAGTCTTCATGTCTTATAGTATAGTAAGCCATTCCATTTGTTTCAGTACCTTGGTGTCCTTACAAAATGTTTTATGTTGTTTCTCATATGGGTTTTGACATTTCATGTTAAAATTCATTCCTAGCAATTTTATGTTTTTTGTTACTATTTTAAATGGAGTCTTTCTTTCCCATATAGTTCCCAACTGATTTTCCTTTTATTTATCATTTTTGCTCTACTTGTTTTGATGTGCTATGATTTGGTGGGTAAAGTACTCAGTTTTTTTTGTTTTCACTTGCTGTGAATTGTACTTTTTACTTTTTTTCTATGTAAATTTTTGCCTTGAGTTTTAATTCCTCTGAAATTAATATTTCCTTCCTTCCTTCCTTCCTTCCTTCCTTCCTTCCTTCCTTCCTTCCTTCCTTCCTTCCTTCCTTCCTTCCTTCATTTCTACTTTTATTTTTTTCTTTGTTAATCCTCACCGAAGTATATTTTTCCCGTTGATTTTTAGAGTGAGTAGAAGGGAGGGAGGGAGGGGAGAGACACAGAGAGAGAGAGAGAGAAAGACATCGATTTGAGAGAGACATGAGCTGGGGATCGAACCTGCAAACTGGGTACATGCCCTTGACTGGGAATCAAACCCAAGACCCTTCCGTGCCCCAGCTGAGAACACCAGCCAGGGCACTATTCTTTATTTTTGTTTACATTTATATGATTACAAACAATTATTTTAGTATAATGGTACATGTGAATTATAAAAAATTACTAGAATACAGAAAAGTACAAAAAAGATAGAGGGAAAAATTACACTAGGGAAATAATAGTCAATAAAAATTTTGTGAGAATCACTATAGATTCTTCTTAATCTGTATTTATAGATTAAAGATTAGGTAGACAGAAGTATGCTTTCTTCCACATTGACATCAGATTTAGCCATGAGACTTATTTTGGCCTGTGGAACGAGAGTGAAAGTGACATATACCACATCCAGGTAAATGTCGTAAGAATCATTGCTTTTATTTGCCTTTGCTTTTCGCCCTTTGTCATTAGAGTGTCTTATTCCTAATATAGCTTGTTGCTCCAGTTTGAGTTTTAGAATACAGAAAAGCCACATGTAATGTGAGCAAGCAGTAAGGCTTTGTTTTTGTCAACCATGAAGATTTTTTAAACTGGGGAATAACCTAGAGAAACTGAAACCATCTGTCAGTCTTTGTTATCAAACTTGATTTCTAAAGGGATGTCCCTAATGTAACCTATGGTTCCACTCAGTGCCTTAAATAGCATTACTGAGGCAGATCATTGATTTATCTTTCAGCAGTATAATATTTTTTAACATAACTTAAAATTCTTCTTGAGATGGGAAGAAGCATTGTTCATTCTCAGCATCCTCTCAGCTCAACCCACAAATTCTTAAGTTTGAACCTACCAATTAACTTTATTTTACATAGCATTGATTTTCCTTATAACTGCCTTTATTATGAATTTTAATGCTATTATGGCATCTTTCTTTTTAACAGTTCTTCATGTTATCCTTTTAATTTCATCCATTCAATAACTGTTTTATCCCATATATTCTAGAGAACAGAGCCTGAGTGAAGAATTACACACTGATTACTTACTTGAGAGATTCAATTCCAGGGCAGAGTGAGTGAGGTTAGAAGAATCTGAGGCAGGGAAGCATAAAAAATAATTCAAGGAAATGCATTTTTGTGCTGGCACTGCTTTAGGATGAGCCATGAAGAGACAGCATGTGCACTAAATTAGCCAACGAGGTTGGTTTTGGACTTGCTGAAGAGAAATCAAGCCCTATAGCAATCCCTCAGATGGAAAAAAGAAAAAAAATTATCTGTCTGGTTTTCTCTTGTGTTTGTCTTCCATTGGTCTAAGTCAGTGATTCCCAAAGTGGGCGCTACCGCCCCCCGGTGGGCGCTGCAGCGATCCAGGGGGGCGGTGATGGCCACAGGTGCATTTGGGGGTGATGAGTAACTGCTATTAAAATTTAAAAAAAAATTAATTTCCAGGGGCTGAGTAATATTTTTTTCTGGAAAGGGGGCGGTAGGCCAAATAAGTTTGGGAACCACTGGTCTAAGTTTACTGCTTATATGGCTGTGTTTTAGTATTTTATCATAATCTGAAAGTGGTACAATGTGCTAGACTGGTTGATCTTGAGTAATGGAGCCACATGAAATATATGGATTTTATAGGCTGAAATGGTAGTTAATAGGCTGAGGTAGAGCCAAGGACTGAATCTAGGAGGCAGGTGAGGCTGAATCTGAAAAGTCACATGTGTCTAAATCCAACAACAAATATTTAGTAAGAGAATGGAATTGTTCTAGGTGTTCTGTTTATAGCAGTGAATAAAAACGTCCCTGCCTTCACAGAGATTTTATTGAGATCATCTTCACATCTTAGTTTTCTATTCAGAGAGCTGTGATGTGTTTTTTTCATACTTTTTCTAGACCTTTTTTTTCTAATTCCTTCAGTAAATCCTACTCAGAGATGTTTATTTATTTTGATTATGCACAGTAAAATTTTTCCCTTAATTCTAAGCACTCCCCCTTTTTAATAAGCTTTACTTGTTTTCAAATGAGGAAAAATCTAGACAAATTCACTGTTTTCCAGTGGTCCAGATGTGTGACTTTTGTAAGTCTTGTTTGTTAATTATTTTGATACTTATCATGTTCTGAGTTTTGTATTTGCAACATTCCATCCCATCCCATCTACTTTTCAGAGAGTGGTGTGGGGAGACACAGAGAAATAAACATATCTATATAGTGTAAAATTGTGCTTCTATTGCACTTAGAGTATGCCCAGAAGATAGCATGAGATCAGAGTGAAGAATATACTGTTCCCTTAGTTAACTTTTAATGTCCTAGTACTTTATATTATTCATTATTTTGATACTGTTGTGTTTCTTCTGATTAAAGATACATATATTTTGTTCCACATGACTCTTAAATGCAAGCTACCTACTGAATTTGGCCTTCTTTATAAAAAATAACAAATGTTGGTGAAATTCTCATTCAGCTTCTTATAATTCTCATTGAGTTAAGTGTATTTGTCATCCAGATGTTTGAGCATTCTTATCTCTATTACTCTGAATTCCTTCTCTTGACAAATTACTTGCCTCCATTTCATTTAGTTCCTTTTCTGGTGATTCCTCCTTTTCTTTCCTTTGGAGGTTGTTTCTTTTGTCTCCCCATTTTTTTCTGTCCCATCGTATCTGTTTTTATGCTTCTGCACAACAACAACAACAAAAAAACCCATAAACAAAACAACAAGGAAGCCCATTCAATGGGAGAACATATTTGCCAATGATACATCTGATAAGGGATTGACTTCCAAAATTTACAGGGAACTCATACAACTTAACAAAAGAAAGACAATCCAATTAAAAAATGGGCAAAGGACCTAAATAGATACTTCTCCAAAATGGACATACAAAAGGCCAAGAGATATATGAAAAAATGCTTAAAGTCACTAATCATCTGAGAGATGCAAATAAAAAATGACAATGAGATACCACGTTACACCTGTTAGAATGGCTCTCATCAACAAATCAACAAATGACAAATGTTGGCGAGGATGTGGAGAAAAGGGAACCCTCATACACTGCTGGTGGGAATGCAGACTGGTGCAGCCTTTTTGGAAAACAGTATGGAGTTTCCTCAAAAAATTAAAAATGGAACTCCCATTTGACCTAGTGATTCTCTTCTAGAATATATCCCAAGAATTCAGAAACACCCATCAGAAAGAACATATGCACCCCTATGTTCATAGCAGTGCAATTTACAATAGCTAAGATTTGGAAACAGCCTAAGTGCCCATCAGCAGATGAATGGATTAAAAAACCGTGGTAAATCTACACAATAGAATACTATGCTGCTGTGAAAAAGAAAGAACTCTTACCATTTGCAACAGCATGAATGGAACTGGAGAGCATAATGTTAAGCGAAGTAAGCCAGTCAGAAAAAATAAATATCACATGATATCACTCATATGTGGAATCTAAGGAACAGCATAAACTAATGAACAAAAATAGACCCAGAGACATGGAGACATCTATCAGAATATCAAACCTCAGAGGAATGTAGGGAAGGGTGGAAGGGTGGAGAGATCAACCATTGAACTTATGTATGCATGTACATAACCCATGGACACAGACGGTAGGGTGGTGAGGGCTTGTGGAGAAGGGGGTTGGAGAGGGCAATGGGGGAAAAAGGGGACATATATAATACTTTCAACAATAAAGATTTATTTTTTTTAAATTTCTTTATTGGTTAAGGTATTACAAATGTGTCCTCATTTCCCATTAACCCCCAATCTCCCCACTCCCCCACCTCCACTCATGCTCTCATCCCCCTGTTGTCTGTGTCCATTGGTTTGGCTTATATGCATGCATACAAGTCCTTTGGTTGATCTCTCCCCTTTACCCCCTCCCTCCCCTACTTTCCCTCTGGGGATTGATAGTCTGATCGCTGTTTCTCTGTCTTTGGATCTGTCCCTGTTCATCAGTCTATGTTCTCTATATTCCACAAATGAGTGAGATCATGTGGTATTTATCTTTCTCTGACTGGCTTATTTCACTTAGCATAATGCTCTCCAGTTCCATCTATGCTGTTGCAAATGTCAATAATTCCTTATTTTTTACCGCAGCGTAGTATTCCATTGTGTAGATGTACCACAGTTTTTTTAATCCACTCATCTGCTGATGGACACTTAGGCTGTTTCCAAATCTTAGCTATGGTGCATTGTGCTGCTACTAACATAGGAGTGCATATATCCTTTCTGATTGGTGTTTCTGGCTTCTTGGGATATATTCCTAGAAGTGGAATCACTGGGTCAAATGGGAGTTCCATTTTTAGTTTTTTGAGGAAACTCCATACTGTTCTCCATAGTGGCTGCACCAGTCTGCATTCCCACCAGCAGTGCAGAAAGGTTCCTTTTTCTCCACATCCTCTCCAACACTTGTTTGTTGATTTGTTGATGATAGCCATTCTGACAGGTGTGAGATGATACCACATTGTCATTTTGATTTGCATCTCTCGTATAATTAGTGACTTTGAGCATGTTTTCATATGTCTTTTGGCCTTCTGTATGTCCTCTTTTGAAAAGTGTCTATTTAGGTCTGTTGCCCATTTTTTGATTGGATTGTTTATCTTCCTTTTGTTATGTTGCATGAGTTCCCTGTATATGTTGGAGATTAAACCCTTATCGGTGATATCATTGGCAAATATGTTCTCCCATGCAGTGGGCTTTCTTGTTGTTTTGTTGATAGTTTCCTTTGCTGTGCAAAAGCTTTTTATTTTGATTTAGTCCCATTTGTTTATTTTCTCTTTAGTTTCCATTGCCCTAGGAGCAGTATCAGAGAAGAAATTCCTTCGGCATATGTTTGCGATTTCGTTGCCTGTGGATTCCTCTAGTATTTTTATGGTTTCCTGTCTTACGTTTAAGTCCTTTAGCCATTTTGAGTTTATTTTTGTGTATGGTGGCAGTGGGACATCCCCCGAGTGGTCCCGGACTACGAAAAGTTGCAGGATGGGCTGAGGGACCCCCTCCTCCAATGCACGAATATCACGCACAAGGCCTCTAGTATATATATAATAAAGAAATAATAAATGTCTCCTAGCATTGGAGGAGAGAAAAATTTGCTGTGTTTTAACTGTATTAAAAGATATGTTACTTTTGTGTGTGTGTGTGTGTGTGTGTGTGTGTGTGTGAGCTGTTATATAAATATATTTTTTAATTTTATTAAATTGGTTGAGGTGACATTGGTTAACAAAATTATATAGGTTTCAAATGTACAAATCTGTAAGGTATCATCTGTATATTGAATTGTGTGTTCACCACTCAAAAGTCAAGTCTTCTTCTATGATCATATATTTGACTGCCCTTTAACCTTTTCTACCTTCTCCCACTCCTCTTTTCTCTGATAACCACCATTCTATTATCTGTGTCTATGAGTTTTTGTTTATATCAGTTTTATATTCCACATATGAGTGAAATCATATGGTTCAGACTTTTTCTATCTGACTTACTCCACTTAGCATGACATTCTTAAGATCCATTCATGTTTTTTCAAATAGCAGTATTTCAGAAATATTGTATGTTTTTATACCCACCATATCTCCTTTCTAAATGCAACATTTACCTAATTCTTCTGGCTAACATATGTCTCAACTATATACCCTGATGGAATTTTATCCTACATTCATTGCCTATCTCTTTTGATAATTCTTGCCAATGTTATTCTTGAAAAATGGCAATATGCTTCAAGCCTTATTACTGTGGGTTACATCTCCCTTCCTCTTGTGAATATTACATTTCTTAGAGGCATTGCACCATTATTCCCTTCTCTCCCCTCTCCCAGTTTTGGGCTGTTATTTTTTGCAAATTTTGATTTTTTGAATATAGATAGTACTAGAGTCTGAATGTTTGTGCCTACCCAAAATTCATATGTTGAAATCCTAGTGCTTGATGTAATGGCATTAGGAAGTGGAGCCTTTGGACAGTACTTAGGTCATTAAGGTAGAGAACTCCTGAAAGAGATTAAAGTTTTTTATGAAAGAGACCTCCCTGGGCTGCCTTGTGCCTTCCACACAAGAAACCTGTGACCCTGAAGAGGGTCCACACTTAACCCTCTGACTTCCAGCATACAGAACTATGAGAAATAAATTTCTGTACCAGAGCTTTTTTATCCACTCATCTAATGATGGACACTTGGGCTGCTTCCACATCTTGGCTATCCTATATAATAAAGAGGCAATATGGAAATTAAACACACGCCCTCACAAGATGGCTGCGTGGGGCGACAAGGCCAGCAGGGGGGTTAGTGAGGGACAACC
>NW_005871192.1:1780413-1823169 GCF_000147115.1 Myotis lucifugus | reverse complement strand
GGCAGTTGGTGGTATTAAGCTGCCAAAGCCAATTGTGGGTAACTTGTTGCCAGGGGGCCAGTTAGGGGTGACCATGCCAGCAAGGAGAGCAGTTAGGGGTGACCAGTCTGGCAGAAGGGGGGCAGTTGGGGGTGACCAGTCCAGCAGGGGGGGCAGTAAGGGGCGACCAGGCTGGCAAAGGGGGCAGTTTGGGATGACCAGGCAGGCAGGCAGGCAGGTGAATGATTAGGAGCCAGGGGTCCAGGATTGTGAGAGGGATGTCTGACTGCCGGTTTAGGCCCGATCCCGGGGACACCCCCAGAGGGGTCCCAGATTGGAGAGGGTACAGGCTTGGCTGAGGAACCCCCCCCCTCCCGTTCACGAATTTCATGCATTGGGCCTCTAGTTCTAGATATATAAATGCCTAAGCAACAGTTCGACCATTCAACCAGTAGCTATGATGCACACTGACCACCAGGGGGCAGATGCTTAATGCACAGGCATGGAAACATGGAACTGACTGATGAATCTCAGAGGGAAGGGAGGAGGGGGGAGGGCAGGAAGAGATTAACCGAAGATCTTATATTGCATACTAGAGGCCCAGTGCATGGATTCATGCACCAGTGGAGTCCCTCAGCCTGGCCTGGGGGGTCAGGCCAAAACCAGTAGTCCAACATCCCCCAAGGAGTCCCTGATTGTGAGAGGGTGCAGGCCAGGCTGAGGGACCCCACTGGTGCATGGATCCATGCACTGGGCCTCTAGTTATAAAAAATGCTGCAATAAACATAGGGTACATATATTCTTTTGGATTATGTTTTGGGTTTCTTCAGATAGATTTCCAAAAGTGGAATTGCTGGATCATAAGGCAGTACCATTTGTAATTTTTGAGGCAACTCCATACTGCTTTCCACAGTGGCTGCACCAATTTTCATTCCCACCAATAATGCACAAGGGTTCCCTTTTCTCTACATCCTTGCCAACAGGTACATTTACACAATGAAATACTACTCTGCTGGAAAAGGAAGTAAATTTTACTTTTTGTGACATCATGGATGGAACTGAAGGGCATTATGCTAAGGAAAATAAGCCAGAAAATAACAAGTACCATATGAGTTCACTAATATGTGGAATTATTGAACAAACTGAATTATCAAGCAGAATAGAGACAGACTCATAGGTAGAGAGCAGGCAGACAGCTTTAGTTGGGGGTGGGGGTAGATGGAGGGGTGTGGCAGTATTGAGCAAAAAAGAAAAAAGGAGAACTCATCGACATGGACAACAGTGTGGTGATTGCAGGAGGTGGGTGAGTGGAGGTGGAAGAGGGCATAGAGGGGATAAATGGTGATGGGAAAATATAAAATAGGAAAAGAAAAAAACAAATTTGTTGTTTGCACATCACCCAGATATGATATTTTGTTATAGCAGCCTGAAAGAACTAAGACAGATGGTGTAATGTACATGTTTCTGAATGTTTGTGTCCACCCAAATTTCATATGGGTGTAGGGGTTGTTGGATTTGGAGGACATTAATATTCTAAACCTCTAAAAAGCAGAGCTTATTCCTCTCATATTAATATTCATCCATCTTTAACAACTGTGCATATCTTTTTTGTTCCTTTTTTTTAAAGATGTATCTTATATGAATGAATCACCAGTTTGAAGTTATTGGTAAATAAAAGTTTCCATTTAACAATAGTCTCCAAAATATCTACCATAAAGGGTATTTCTGTGAAATATGTATTTATAAATATTTCCCTTCAAATTGAATATGCAAAATATATTTTATTTTTATATGATCTGTATCACATGATTCACTGGCATAGGAATCTTTCCCAGAGGTATGGTTTTCCTGGACCTTTAATGTCATCATCACTACCATCCCACTTCATTTGACCCCTTATTTACCAATTTCACCCTTGTTAGGTTGGAAGGACTGGTTTTACCTTATATCACTCTTCTTCCCTCTGATGTTTTTCCTTGTCATTTCCTTCAAGCTAGATTAGAGGAGTCACAGGAATTCAGCTCAGGCTTTGAGGTTGCAAACTGATTGTGCTGTAAGGAAATTTGATTTGAAAACTTCATTTGTCTTTTGGGATTCTTTTTAATATATTTAAAGTTCTGTATAATCCTATATAATAAAGAGGTAATATACAAATTGACCATCACTCCAACACACAAGATGGCTGGCAGAGGAGGGCAGTTGTGGGCGATCAGGCCAGCAGGGGAGGGCAGTTGGGAGGGACCAGGCCTGAAAGGGAGGGCAGGTGGGGGCTATCAGGCCTGCAGGGGAGGGCAGTTAGGGGCAATTGGGCCAGCAGGGGAGCAGGTAGGCATTGATCAGTCTGGCAGGGGAGTGGTTAGGGGTGATCAGGCTGGCATGAAGAAGCAGTTAGGGGCAATCAGGCAGGCAGGCAGGCGAGCAGTTGGGAGCTAGCAGTCCTGGATTGTGAGAGGATCCACTGGGATCGGGCGTAAACGGGCAGTTGGACATCCCTTGAGGGCTTCCAGAGTGGAGAGAGGGTGCATGCTGGGCTGAGGGACACCCCCCCTTCCGTGCACGAATTTCATGCACCAGGCCTCTAGTATACAATGAAAGGTTGACTTACCCTGTATTCAAAACTATCTGATAACTGTCATTGGCATCTATACTTACCAATTTCTGGGACTGAAGTGTAAGTTAATTTCAGTAAGAAGGTGGTACTATGTCTATATATCCAGGGTTTTTATTACTATCAAGCTATAAAAGAAAATTGATAAGTATTTGGCTTTGAAAGTCATAGTAGTTCTATCAATACTTCCTAGATATATGTGATAAATAGTAAATACTTAAATGTTATTTCTTTTATTAATATTTTTGCCTGCAGTAAAAAATAATAAATGGAAAAATTGGAAGCTGATCTATAACCTAGATGAACATAATTATTTAACTGAGATGATCTTTATTCATGCTTCTCTCTATTTATTGCTTGCTTTGCACAGGAAGGAGCTGCAGGAACTGCAGAATCTTTACAAACAGAACAGTGCACATACAGCACAGCAAGCAGAGCTGATCCAACAGCTTCAGGTTCTGAATATAGACACACAAAAAGTACTGAGAAATCAGGAAGATGTTCATACAGCGGAAAGTATATCATATCAAAAAGTATGCTTTTATTCTGTCATAAAAATGTAAATTTACATGTATGAAACTATAAAAATATGTCAAATTCAATTTTTTCAGATTTCAACATTTCTTTATTATTCCCCTTTATATGTGATTCTTCAAAATTAAAAATGAAATATGATTCAATTTGGTAATATTTAAAATTTTGAGGGTTTTTTTGGCTGTTAAAGAGGAAACATTTAAAATATAGATATAAATTTATTCTGTAGGATATTTTTTATTTGAATTTTGATAACTACTATGAAACATACTAGGACTATAGCCCCCAAACCAGAATGGATTTGGAGAATGGAATTACTTTTCTATTATGAGAAATTATTTGTGGGATTCCAGTTTATGACCTAAAGCAGTCTTTCATTATAGAATTTGTGTGTTATTTTATTGGCAAATCTGCACAAACACAATGTGTATGGTGGTGAGGTCTTCAGGTCAATATTTCCCAAGGATTTTTCTCTATTTTGTGTGTTTCTTTTGAATAGTCATTCTACTTTCCAGTTGTTTTAGAATTTCCTCAAGAATGCTTACCCAGCTGTTTAGGTTTTCTGACTGACACAGCAGCAATAATTATAGCTAGTACTTAAAATACACATCTTCATTGAATTCTGTATATTTTGTATCATGTACTGAGTTATTTATATGACTATGTTAGTTCCTATATAGGCCAACCCTATGAGATTGATGTTATTCCCTCATAATAGTTAAGCAACCAAGGCGTAGAGAGGTTAAATTGAGCAGTCTGTGTTTTTGTTTTGTTTTGTTTAAACTTCCTCTTCTAAAACATGCATCATAAAAATTCAATATCTGTAATTAATATAAAATAAACCATTAAGTAAACTTTAAACACCTACTTTTAAATGATGCTTTGGAACCATGCTTTTCCATCTATATTATTTGTTCCCTTTGGGATTCCATCAGGATGTGGATACCAAGTGAAAGAGTAGTCTTATCCTCTCCACTTCAAATAAACCAGCTCCACCTTTTTGTTTTATGTGAGATTGCCCGTTATGCTTTTGTTTCTAAACCAGTCTCCATTGCTAAAATGACATGAAAAATTGGACCTTGTTAATAACTTAAATTTTTCTCTCTTTCATTTGCATATTTAACTCAAATATTTATTTCTTAATTTTTGCTTCCATATCATGGTAATTTATATTCCAATGTAGCATGTTATTCTCTGTGAAAAGAGCCCCATCATTATTTTTCAGCCACTGAAAATTTGTCCAAATTTGCTTTTTTTAAATTTTTCTCTAACATTGCAATTTTTAACTTTTTGATCTCCTTTAGATTTTTCATTTTCTGCAGGAGGTCTTGTTTTTCTTTTTTCCTTGAAAATGTATTCATTTTGGAGTTCAGGATTTTTTAATTTGGGAATGATCATACTGTTTTATTTATCACAAGTAAAGAGTGTGCTACTCTTCAGACTTCCAGTCTTCATTTATATTAAATTATTCATTCTAATCCTAGAGCAATTTACTTAATACTTGTCTCTATTCCTCTTCCACATGTATTTTTCTAAAATTTCCTCCAATAAATGGAGTAATTTAATAGTCCATTCAACAATGAGATAAAATTGTTTACTTAAAAATTAAGATTTTCCAATATATTTTCACATAAATTAATTTATTTTTTTCCCAAATAATAATTGTGGCCTAGCTGTAAGACTCAGGTGAATAAAAAATAAATAAAATATTATATTAATAGTTTATCTCTAATTCTTACTAAGCTTGCTACTTTAAGAATTAGGTATTCTTAAGTTATTGTTTCTAATTAGTTTATGTCTGTTTCCTCTCTCTTTACTATTTTTTGTTTCCCTCCCATTTCTCCTCTTTTTTCCATTATTAAGATGATTTCTATCATAGTATCCATTTCAGTATGTGAAGAGATAAGAAAAACTGTTGCCCAGCCCTAGCCGGTTTGGCTCAGTGGATAGAGCGTCGGCCTGAGAACCAAGGGGTCCCAGGTTCAATTCCAATCAAGGTTACATGCCTGGGTTGTGGACTCAGTCCAGTGTGCGGGAGGCAGCCGATCAATGATTCCCTCTCATCATTAATGTTTCTATCTCTCTCTTCCTCTCCTTTCCTGTCTGAAATAAATAAAATATACTTAAAAACAAAACAAACAAACAAACAAACAAACAAAAATCTGTTGCCCACAGTAGCAGGATGAGGGGTAAGAGACAAAGGTGAAGAAAGAAAACTGAAAAGAATTTTGAACACACGATAGAGGTGTGTCATATTTTTCCACAGATCTGTATAACAGACCATTAGTCCTATAAATAAAACTACCCAACAAGTAACGTTCATGGCTGCTCTGGAAGAAAAACACCCAGGAGAAATAAAAGTAAGCTAGTGTGTTTTCTTCCTCTGACTATGTAGCCATTTATATAAGTTCTAATAATTTTTCTACCTTTGTTGGTGTATACATGTGTACCTTTAAATAAAGGTGGGAATTGTATCATTATGATTTCTAGATCACCTAACATGTTTTGCGTTCTAAATATGTATTTTATCACCTTTTGTTCTATTTAATCATAATTATATGACATGAGCTAATATCAATCCAGGAGAATAAGGAGTTAGGTTATGCATAGTTTTAGTTTAAACTGCATGTTAAATCAGAACTTTGCCTTCGCATTTTTCTACTATAAAGAGATAAAATTTTTCACCTGTAGAACTTATTGTCTCAATCAGAGTAGCAAATAGTATACTTACTCACTAAACATGGAAATTTTGTTTTTTAAGCAAATTAGTTATTGGGTCACAGAGCATATATTTTTATTTTTTTAAGGTAAATAAAATACCATTTTGTTTCTTAGCACTAATAAAAAAATATGGGCAAAAGAATGCTGTAGTCTCAGCCCCTGAAAATTAAAGAACTTGAAGTTTGGGGCCCTGTTTCTGGAGATAACTTGCTTTCTGTCTCTTGGAAATCCTCAATCTTTTTTCATTTTTTAATTTCTTCAACAAACTATTGCTTGAAGAATAATAAGCATAATAAGTTACTCAGGAATTATGAGGATGATACTTCTAAAGTATATAGGGGAATATATGATTAAATGTTTGCATAGGCCAGAATTTTGCAAAAGATGCTGATACATTCCATATTTATCGACTATTAGAGGAAAGAAATTGTAGAGAAAAGTTCCTCTGAAAACTGCTGTAAGCAGTTGTGATTGTTAATATGGAAAGAGTTATTAACTCAAGATGCCTAAACCATTGCAGATGAATGAAATTACTATATTATCTAATTTACTCACTTGAGAACTTTTTTTTTTACCCACTCTACTGTTATTAATGAGATGAGAATAGATGGTACTTAATCAGGGGACTGGAATATCCTAAACTGTTGCCCCTTGCAAGATCTAGAAAAATAAATATTCTATTATCCTAGGGATTCATCACCATAAAATATATTAGAAATGAAAAAATAATCTTACCTTCATTGAAGGCTTTTTTTTAAGCCAAATTTACTGGTAGACTGGACCTAGAATTAAAAATGGCTAAAGGCTGTCTTTGCATTCTTTACTCTAAGTTCACAATTGAGTGGTCTTATTCCTATTAAATAAGTGAAGCCCATGCAGCTATCAAAGAAAATATGCAAGTAGGAGATGTACATTGGAATATGAATAAGGAAAAAGAGAGATTTTGTCCTAATTCCCGGAGCAGGGCTGGTCTAGGTCTAGATCATCTATTCCAGGCTTTCTCAGTTCTTTTTTATCTGTTGCTTGGAAGGATGTTTCAGAGAAAGACAGAGCTTGCCTCAGTTTCTAGAGTTGCCTACTCAGTGGTATCAGATCAAGCCAGAGCAACTTCTGAATAGGAAGGAATACAACTGCATAAGCTGCATGGCAGAGAGAGCAAAGTAGAGAATACAGAAGATTGCTGTTAGTCTTCATTTTTATGGAAACAAGACAGAAGAGACAGGAGACGAGGAAAAAGACATTAAGATAGAGCCTTCTTCCATAAATGATGAGGCACAGAGCCTTATATCTGTGAGGGAAGATCTCAAGACATGACACTCAAGAGAAAAATATACCTTATCATTGGCACCAATGGAAGTAAATTGATTCTCAGTCCTGATTGTACATTATCATCATGCCTGCACCTTGGGCAATGGGAGGGAAATGAGTTTTTCTTTGTCAATACTTATCAACGTTCACGATATTCTCAAATATCCGAAATCTGTAAATTCTTATTTATGTATTTATTTATTTATATATGTTATTTATTATTTTTTGGTTAATCCTCACCCAAGGATATTTTTTCCATTGATTTTTAGAGAGAATGGAAGGGAAGGAGGGTGGGGGAGAGAGAGAGAAACATCGATGAGAGAGAGAGACACATCGATTGGTTGCCTGCCTCCTGCACACTCCCTGACCAGGCCAGGGATCAAACCTGCAACTCAGGTAATGCCCTTGACCAGGAATCGATGTGCGGGCCGTCACTCTAACCACTTAGCAACACCAGCCAGGGAGTAAATTCTTTTTTCAAATATATTTTTACTGATGTATAATTTGAAATCTATAAATTCTTTAATAATATTACTTTCTATAATTTTCCTCCAAAGATGTTAATTTGTACTGATTGGGTAAGGCTGGTTAGTACTAATAAAGCATACAAATAAGAGAAAGTGGTTAAATAACTTTTCAATGGAATGTTTGACTCTGTATGCTCTTGGGTAGACCTTCACTCATCCTAGTTTCAAACCTTTCAAGTCAGCTTAGCTCTTGTCTCCAGATTTTGTGCATTTCTTTTCCTGCCCTGAACTCAGTCATGAAAGGAGCAACAGTACAGGTAGGTCACTGTAGGGCCTACTCTGATCCCTTCATTGTTCCTCAAAGCTGTCAGGTTTCTACTCGCTCTTCCCTCCTAGAATATGTGACGGTATCAGCTGTGGAAAGGACATTGGACATACTTCCTGGTATAAAGGTAATTGGAAAGGAAAGTACAAATTTATGTCCTGAAATTCTTTATAGATCATATTGGCAACCCTTCCTTTATAAAAATTGCTTAGACTTTGGCTGTAAAGTGAAATGGATTGTTTAAAGTATCTATAATAATATAGAGGTATAATGCCTTATAGAAAATTAAAAAGTATATTGAGCTAATTACATGTCAGAGGAATGGTTTGGAGAATCTTGTTTTTATGGCAAAGTATATGTCTGAGAAAAAGCATTAAGAGATTTCACAAGCCTTTTTTGATTGTAAACTTTTAGAAATTAAAGTATAGCATACATACATAAAAGTACTGTGCCATCTTTTGTGTAGTTAGATTTCTTTCCATAAAGCAAGGCCTAATGGAAGATTCTCCCCATCTAAGAACCTGCTGTATTAGCTACATAATTTTGAGATCCCGTTGGGGATTTTACTTTGGTTACAAGATCTTACTGTTAGCCATATATATATAGAGAGATCTCACTATCAGCCATATATATATCTATATAACAACAACACAAATCTTAGCTCTTGGATCACTTTCTCAGTTTCATCAACAAATATACATATAGATTCTTTATTTAAATCAGTTACCATAAAGTGAATTAGGTCTCATTAAATCACAATCAAAAGTTGGGATTTTCATCAGAAATAAGTTCATGAGTATTGGAAAACTACCATTGTTAATCATATTTGACTGCTTGATGCCACTTATGTACCATGTGCTATCTCACAGTTTTAATAAATTCTAATTTTAAATTTAATGCACATTGCCTTGAGTTAAAAAATTAAAGTTATATATCATGCCCTTCAGAACATTGCTTCTATTTTATCACACTTTGTTCAAAGTGTTTAATAGTTCCCTGTTGTCTATGGGGTGTCTTTACCTTCTGTCTATAGTCTTCTTGCCTGACTTTATCTCTTACCATTTCTTCTGTCCCTCCTCGCCTATTTTAGCAGTAGATGCTAATTTATCCTAAATGGGAATATATCAGTTAAGGTCCACCTTAACGAACTTTCAATGAAAGACTCTTGTTTTTTATTTCAAATGTGCATATTAAGTCTAATTAGGTTGATATGTCTTATGCTCCCTTTCTGTCCTTTCCTGTCACTGTACATTATTTTCTCACATTTCTGCCACCGTTAGAATGACCTTTTATTTTCATTCCATTTCTATAATACCAATGGCTCAGTTCAAGTCCTTTTTTAATGGAACCATCCAAGATTAATATAGCTAGCTTAAAGTGTTTCCATCCTCCCTAGAAATTTAGTACATTTTCCTATATTATGCTGGCCAATAATCATATTGCACTTTTAAATATCAGTTGTGGTTTTATATTGAGTGCAGGACTATCATGAATATGTATATTTTTAATTGGTTATTAATAGATTTGGATGTATTTTTCAAAACAGCTTTACAATGAGTTACATATTTGTTTTGAAACCACAAAATCAAGTGAAGCTATGCTCCGGCAAAGTGTTGTTAGCCTTCAGGATCAGCTATTTCAAAAAGAGCAAGAAAATGCTAAGTTAAAAGAAAAGCTTCAAGAATCAACAGGAGCACCTTATTCTTTACCTCAAGAAAGCGATTCAGATCACTCAGAACAGGTGAGAAATGTTTTCTAAAAAATGTTGCCCACTGCAATATCATATTAAATCCTCTCCTACAATTGACTAAAACTAAAATTTTAAATAATTTTGTAAGTATTAGGGAATAAGTTGTGGCAGGTAGTTTTCATTGTGCTATTTTTTATAATCTTTGTATACATGAGTATTATACATAATATGAATTCATATAGAAATGCATCTACAGGTTAAGTCTGGAATAGTTATTGTGATTATACATTTTGCTAATTTACACTAATGAAGAGAAATTAATAGGTCATGGCCATTTTGAGACTTTTTAACTGAATGAGTTAATAGAATGGAAAGAGTATTGGATGGGAAATGTCATAAAGTACTTGTTATAATGGTATATGGTACTTAATACCTTTTAGTCCCAGTTCTGCCACTGCCTTGATGCATGATTTTAGACATTTCTAAGTTGAGCTTTCTACCTATATCCTGTGTTATTAAGTGAGGCAGTACAAATGTATAGATAAATATGCAGGTTCAGAATTCAACTAAATCTGGGATCAAATTACAGCTCTGCCTGTGAGCTTTGTGTACTTGAACAAATGTCTTTTAACCCTTTCAGCCAAAGTTTCCTCACAAATAAAATGTTGATAATAATGGTATCCATGTCATAGAGTTTTTGAGGATCAGTATTATAATTCATGACAAGTGTAGAGTTTGACATATAGCAAATATTCATTTGTACTTCTTTTTAGATAATTTTTAAGGTAAGTTTCATCTCTAAATATATATTGTAAAAATATCTTATACCTATACATTTATTTGTGTTTTTAAGCACCCACCATTCCTTTAAATTTTACTATTTATGAATTTAGATCAGAAATGGAATTAACACAAACAGGTAATTGGGTGCTTAAATGTTTATTAATGATTGAAGAACAGTAACTTTCAAACCTAGTATATTTTGTCTTACTATCTAATACATTTTAAAATTGTATTTTTTTATGTTGCATATTTTGGACATCAGATTCACAGAATTTCATTAATCATAAAATTTGTATTATGGCACAGTATTATGTTATATGCATAGGCCTATTTATTTAATTAATTTGTTTATTTATCATATTAAACATCCTTGGTCTCACCAACTAATTCAAGGACTGTAACATTACTAATGACTGATATTTACTTGTATGCTCCTTGCTTATCTGGTACTCTGATTCTCTCACCAGACATGACTACTAAACTGTTAATCATTTTGATGTTTTTAAAAAAAAATATATTTTTATTGATTTCAGAGAGGAAGAGAGAGATAGAAACATCAATGATGAGAGAGAATCATTGATTGGCTGCCTCCTGCACGCCCCCCACTGGGGATCGAGCCTGCAACCCAGGCATGTGCCCTTGACTGGAATCGAACCCAGGACCGTTTAGTCCGCAGGCTGATACTTTATCCACTGAGACAAACCAGCTAGGGCCATTTTGATTATTTTATTTTATTTTATTTTATTTTAAAATATATTTTATTGATTTTTTACAGAGAGGAAGGGAGAGAGATAGAGAGTTAGAAACATCGATGAGAGAGAAACATCGATCAGCTGCCTCCTGCACACCCCCCACTGGGGATGTGCCCGCAACCCAGGTACATGCCCTTGATCGGAATCAAACCTGGGATCTTTCAGTCCGCAGGCCGACGCTCTATCCACTGAGCCAAACCGGTTTCGGCCATTTTGATTATTTTAAAAAAGTTTTAGCACATATAAATTTATGTGGAAATTGTATATTGTTTATTTTGTCATTTCTAAAAATGTATCATACTGTATTGTGACTTGGTGTTGGGCAATTTTGGCTCATTATGTTATTAAGATTCATCCCATATTGTTTGGTATAACTGATCACTTATTTTTAATGATTTAAATATATATATACATTACGACCAAATGACTGAACGACCAGTTGCTATGATGCTCACTGAACACCATGGGGCAGACCCTCAATGCAGGGGCTGCCCCCTGGTGGTCAGTGCACTCCCACAGCCAACCTCCCATGGTGGGCCAACCTCCCGCAGTGGGCCAACCTCCCGCAGCCCTCCCCACCCCTGCCTGCCGGCCCCAATCACCCCCATAGGGACTTGGCAAGACAGCCATGATTGGCCCCGATCACCAGCCAGGCTGAGGGACCCCACCTGTGACCCAATTCATGCACCGGGCCTCTAGTTTTATTATATGTGATTATATCTTAACTATTTATACATTCATTTGTAGATGAGTATTTGGGTTATTTCCATTTTTTGGCTATTCCTATATAATAAAAGAGTAATATGCAAATTGACCCTAAGGGCAGAATGACTGGGAACAACCGGTCGCTATGATGTGCACTGACCATCAGAGGACAGACGCTCAACATAGGACCTTCCCCCTGGTGGTCAATGTACTCCCCAGTGGGAGCTCCACTCAGCCACAAGCCAGGCTGACGGCGGCCAACGCAGCGGCAGTGACGGGAGCCTCTCCCTTCTCCTTGGTAGCTCTAAGGATGTCCGACTGATAGCTTAGGCCAGTGGTCAGCAAACTGAGGCCCCTTGAGTGTGGCTCTTCCACAAAATACCATGTGTGGGCGCGCACGTACAGTGCGATTGAAACTTCGTGGCCACACTCAAGGGGCCAAAGAGCTGCATATGGCTCGCGAGCCGCAGTTTGCTGACCACTGGCTTAGGCCCACTCCCCCGGGGAGCAGGCCTACTAGTAAGCTGGCAGGTTGACATCCCCTGAGAACTCGTGGGCTGCCAGAGGGATGTCTGATTGCCAGCTTAGGCCCCATCCCCTTTTCTCATTTATTCTGTTAACATGTTGAATTGCATTGGTTGATTTCCAATTATTTAATTGTGTGTTCCTGAAATAAACCAAACTTCATTGTGATGTTTTATTATTTTTATACTAGAGGCCTGGTACATGAAATTCGTGCACTGGGTGGGGGGGGGCAGTCCCTCAGCCCGGCCTGTGCTCTCTTGCAATCCGGGACCACTCAGGGGATGTCCGACTGTCATTTTAGGCCCATGGAGATCGGGCCTAAACCAGCAGTCAGACATCCCTCTCGCAATCCAGGACACTGCATGCACCAGTGACCATACTTTTCATACAGATGAAAGGCATCTTGCTGTTGTATGGGCAGCTACATTTTTTTGCCCTGATTATAAAAAGTAGTACATAACATAATCCTTCTGAGGTAGTAGTACCATTTTCACCATTTTATGGGTGGAAAAACTGAAGCAGAGAGAAGTTAATTGGCTTTGTCACACAGTTATAAGTGTCAGAATCAGGGGTGACCACAAAATGTGCAAGCCAGAGTCCATGCATGTCATCGCTGCATCATCCTGTTTTTTCAGTGTTAGAGTAGTTTTGCCAGTTTTTTAATTTTTAAATCTCAGAGACTGTTCCTAATATATAGGAATGCATGTTCATCCCCATGTAGAATAAATAGGATGTAGACAGTTTGTAGATTTTTCTGATGAATTAAAATTAAGCAGCCATGAATCTCTTTTTCAAATACTGCAGAAGCCAACTTCCTTGTTGAACTGTGTGTGGGATGTAGCAGTTTATAAGCTATGACATAGTCACTCGCAATCCAGGACCCTCAGGGGATGTAGCAGTGCACCAAGCAGCAGGTGGCCAGGGAGGAGCCTGAACTGGGGCCAGGTGCCCTGCCACTCACTCTCATCCCGGCCCACTATGCCTGCTGCCACTGCTCCCCACTGGGTAGTGTTGCTGCCGAGTCAGGAGAGGCTCCTGTCGCCACAGCTGCTCTTGCTAGCCATGAGCCCAGCTTCGGCCTGAGCGGCGCTCCCCCTGTGGGAGCGCACTGACCACCAGGGGGCAGCTCCTGCATTGAGTGTCTGCCCCCTGGTTTTCAGTGGGCATCATAGCAGCTGGTTGGGTTATGCCTTTTCTTTCTGGAATCTTGCTTGTTAGATTTTGCTGTCAAGGTGATGCTGGTGTCCTAATATGAATTGCAAAGTATTCTCTTTTACTTCAATAGAAGAGCCTGTGTAAGACATATTTTTTGTTTGATAATAAACACTCAGTGCTTTCCTTCTAAAATAAAGAACAGGTCAGTTCTATTCAATATTGTATTGGTGATTCTAACTACTACAATAAGGCAAGAAACAGCCCTGGTGGGTGTGGTTCAATGGTTAGAGTGTTGGCCTGCAGAACGTAGGGTTGAGGATTCGATTCCCAGTCAAGGGCACATACCTGATATTTTAACACCTCTCCTTGGCATCTGATAGAAACACTGATTAAAATAATTAAACACAAAAATCCCAAAGTGTCTCTCTCTCTCTCTCTCTCTCTCTCTCTCTCTCTCTCTCTCTCTTTCATCTGTCTCTGTCTCCTTCCCCCTTTCTCCCTTCCAATCTCTCTAAAAAAAAAGTCAGTGGGAAAAATTGACAACAAAAAGGAAGAAACAAAAGCATAACAATTAGAAATAAAGAAGTAAGACTTTTTTTATTCACAGACAACATAATAATGTGTATAGAAATCCAACTTAAAAAAAAACCACAGACTGAATCTATAATAAAGCTCCTAGAAATAGTATGTAAATTTAGCAGTGTTGCAAGATACAACATCAATTTTAAAAAGTCAGTTGTATTTCTAAATACTAGTAACAAATAACAAGAAATTAAAGAGTACTATGTTTAATAACATCAAAACCTATGTCATAATTAAGGATAAATTTGACAAAATATACACCAGAGCTATATACTAATAAAAACGAAAGCAGAGTAAAATTCAAAAACATACAAAAATGGATAGCTATGCCAAATTCATGAATCAGATGATGCAGTATTCTTAAGATGTCAAGTCTCCCCAAATTGATCTATCATATAATCCCAATTAAATTCCAGGAGGCTGTTTTGTTTTGTTTTTACAAGCCAATTCTAAAATTTATAGGAAAATACAAGGGATCTAAAAAAGCGAAGTCAAGTTTCATTTTTATTTTATTTTTTTAATTAAATCTTTATTGTTCAAATTATTACAGTTGTTCCTCTTTTTTCCCCACATAGCTCCCATCCACCCAGTTCCCACCCCACCCTCTGCTCTTACCCGCCCCCCACTGTCCTCATCTATAGGTGTACGATTTTTGTCCAGTCTCTTCCCGCATCCCCCACACCCCTTTCCCCCCCGAGAATAGTCAGTCCCCTCCCTTTCTGTGCCCCTGATTCTATTATATTCACCAGTTTATTCTGTTCATCAGATTATTTATTCACTTGATTTTTAGATTCACTTGTTGATAGATGTGTATTTGTTGTTCATAATTTGTATCTTTACCTTTTTCTTCTTCTTCCTCTTCTTAAAGGATACCTTTCAGCATTTCATATAATACTGGTTTGGTGGTGATGAACTCCTTTAGCTTTTTCTTATCTGTGAAGCTCTTTTTCTGACCTTCAATTCTGAATGATAGCTTTGCTGGATAAAGTAATCTTGGTTATAGGTTCTTGGTATTCATCACTTTGAATATTTCTTGCCACTCCCTTCTGGCCTGTAAAGTTTCTGTTGAGAAATCAGCTGACAGTCGTATAGGTACTCCCCTGTAGGTAACTGTTTTTCTCTTGCTGCTTTTAAGATTCTCTCTCTGTCTTTTGCTTTTGGCATTTTAATTATGATGTGTCTTGGTGTGGTCCTCTTTGGATTCCTTTTGTTTGGGGTTCTCTGTGCTTCCTGGTCTTGTAAGTCTATTTCTTTAACCAGGTAAGGGAAGTTTTCTGTCATTATTTCTTCAAATAAGTTTTCAATATCTTGCTCTCTCTCTTCTTCTGACACCCCTATAATTCGTATGTTGGTACGCTTGAAGTTGTCCCAGAGGCTCCTTACACTATCTTCATATTTTTGGATTCTTTTTTCATTTTGTTTTTCCGGTTGGGTGTTTTTTGCTTCTTCATATTTCAAATCTGTGACTTGATTCTTGCTATCCTCTAGTCTGCTGTTGGAATTCTGTATAATATTCTTTATATCAGTTATTGTATGCTTAATTTCTAGTTGGTCTTTTTTCATAACCTTGAGGGTCTCACTAGATTTCTTGAGGGTCTCATTAAGTTTATCGGCGGTCTCACTAGACTTATTGAGGGTCTTCCTAAATTTATCGGCGGTTTCTAGAAAATTCTTGAAAAACCTTAAAAGTGTGGTTTTGAACTCTATATCCAGTCGTTTGCTTTCCTCCATTTCTGTCATTTGTGACATGTTTTTTTGTCTCCGCATTTTGGCTGTTTCCCTGTGTTGATAGAGTGGCTTTGTGTGGTAGGTGTCCTATAGGGCCCAGTGGGTCAGCCTCCCCAATTACTGGAGGTGGACACTCTCAGTGCACCCCTTTGTGGGCTTTGTGCACAGTCTTGTTGTAGTTAAGCCTTGATTGTTGTAGGTATCCCTGGGAGGAATTGACCTCCAGGCCAATTGGCTGTGAGAATCAGCTGTGTGTGCAGTGGGAGAACTTCTGTGCTGGAGACACCCTTACGGGGCAAGACTTGCTTCAGTGGGGCTTTGGTGCTCACTGAGTCTGCCCCCTGAGTGTGTCCCTTATGGATCTGAGGAGTTGTAATCTGGATGGTCCCACTCTGACCACTGGGTACAATGGCTCTTGGATTTCTAAGGAGGTGCTAATTTAGCCTCTACCCGAGGCTACCCAACAGGAGTCCAGCTGTGAAGCAATGCAAGCTGCTGTGGGGCCTTGGGCCTTCTTTTGGATGTTCTGGCTTTCTCTGACCCAGCTGCAGTTTGTTAGGTAATTTTAGATTGCAAAGGGCCAGGCCTTTCAAATGCAAAAGCCTCTGCTGCAGCTTGGGTGGGGCGGGGTCTCAGGGGATCAACAGGGCGGAGCAAGCAGCTATGGCTGCTCCCCAGTCCTACCCTAAGAGGCCCTGTGTCTCAGTGTCCCGGTAATCGCTGCAAGCGCCTCTGAGAGAAAGCCGCCCTTGAGTTCTGACCGATGCCAGACAGTCCAGTTTCTCCCCGTATGAGTCTGGGTCCCCAGACACTCACCCGGAACTGGAGTTCAGAGCAGTCGGGAGCTTGAGACTCCCTCCCGAGTGAAAGAGACAACCGCTCTCTCCACGTGGCCCGCGTCCTCAGCTGCCAGCCCTTTCCACGTGCACTGCATCCTCAGTTGCCAGCCCTTTTTGCGTGCGCCTCCGTACCTCTACACTTTACTTCCGCACCTCCTCTGAGTCTCAGTGCTTTTCTCTTTCCTTCTAGTTGTAGAATTTCAACTCAGCCAGCCTTTCTGTGGTTATGGATGATGTCTGTTTTGTCTTTTAGTTGTATTTTGAAGTGGTTGTGCGAGGCAGCAATTTCTGGTGTTTACATATGCCGCCATCTTCAGTATTTTTCTTTTGATGAGAACTTTTAAGATCTCTCTTGGCAACTTTCAAACATGCAATATAATATTTTAAATATAGTCACCATGCTGTGTATATAACATTTCAGAACTATATCTTATAACTGGAAGTTTGTGTTATACTGGCTTATTTCGCTTAGCATAATGCTCTCCAGTTCCATCCATGCTGTTGCAAATGGTAAGAATTCCTTCTTTTTTACAGCCGCATAGTATTCCATTGTGTAGATGTACCCCAGTTTTCTAATCCACTCATTTGCTGATGGGCACTTAGGCTGTTTCCAAATCTTAGCTATGGTAAATTGTGCTGCTATGAACATAGGGATGCATATATCCTTTCTGATTGGTGTTTCTGGTTTCTTGGGATATATTCCTAGAAGTGGGATCACTGGGTCAAATGGGAGTTCCATTTTTAACTTTTTGAGGAAACTCCATACTGTTCTCCATAGTGGCTGCACCAGTCTGCATTCCCACCAGCAGTGCACAAGTGTTCCCTTTTCTCCGCATCCTCGCCAGCACTTGTCGTTTGTTGATTTGTTGATGATAGCCATTCTGACAGGTGTGAGATGGTACCTCATTGTTGTTTTGATTTGCATCTCTCGGATGATTAGTGACTTTGAGCATGTTTTCATATGTCTCTTGGCTTTCTGAATGTCCTCTTTTGAAAAGTGTCTATTTAGGTCCTTTGCCCATTTTTTGATTGGATTGTTTATCTTCCTTTTGTTATGTTGTATGAGTTCCCTATAAATGTTGGAGATTAAACCCTTATCGGTGATAACATTGGCACATATGTTCTCCCATGCAGTGGGCTTTCTCGTTCTTTTTTTTTTTAATTTAAGTTCTTTATTGTTTAATGTATTATATGTCTCCTTTTCCCCCCATTGGCTTCTCCTGGCCGCCCCCAACCCCAGCACATGCCCTCACTCCCCCCTCCATCTGTGTCCATTGGTTATGCTCATATGCATGCACACAAGATCTTTAATTGATCTCTTATCCCCTCACCCCCCACGCCTTCCCTCAGAGGTTGGACAGTTTATTCGATGCTTCTATGACTCTGGTTCTATTTTTGTTCATCAGTTTACGTTGTTCATTATATTCCACAAATGAGTGAGATCATGTGATATTTATCCCACTACCCTTTTCTGGTAACCAACAATCTGTTCTCTGTTTCTGTGAGTTTGTTTTCTTAGGTTCTACATATAAGTGAGCTCATATAGGGTTTGTCTTTTCTCTCTGTCTTATTTTCACTTAGCATAATGCCCTCAGGGTCCATCCATGTTGTGGCAAATCGCAGGAATTCCTTCTTTTATGTGGTTAAGTAATATTCCACTGTATCTTTATACCACATATTCACCTGTTCATCTGTTTATTGGCGATTAGGTTGTTTTGTGTATTAGCTACTGTAAGTAATGCTGCAGTGAACATGGGGGTGTAGATCTCTTTTTGTGATTGTGATTTCATTTCCTTCAGGTATATTCCCAGAAGTTAAATTGCTGGATCATATGGTAGGTCTGTTTTTACTTTTTTTGTGGAACCTCCATACTATTGTTCATAGTAGCTATACTAATTTAAATTCCCACCAATAGTGCATAGGGGTTTTCATTTTTCACCACATCTTCACCAACCTTAGTTATTCCTTTTTGATAATAGGCATTCTAACAAGTGAGGTGATATCTCATGTGGTTTTGATTTTCATTTCACTGATGATTAGTGATGTTGAGCATCTTTTCATGTACCAGTTAGCCATCTGTATGTCTTCTTTGGAAAAAATGTCTATTCAGATTCTCTGCCCTTTTCTTTAATGTGGTTTTGTGTGTTTTTTTGGCGATTGAGTTGTTTGAGTTCTTTATATATTTTGGATATTAACATCTTATCACCTATATAATTTATAAATATTTTCTCACAATCTGTAGGTTGTTGCTTTTTCATCTTGTCTGATTTTTTTTTAAAGATGGTTTTTATAAGATAGAGGTTTAGTTTCATTCTTTTGCTTGTGATTGACCAGTATTCCCAGCACCATTTATTGAAGAGACTGTTCTTTCTCCATTGTATATTTTTGGCCGCTTAAAGAAGAAAAAGAAAACAAACCCAACCTGGTATCAAACTGGAGATCTCTTGGTTCACGGGATGATGTTCAACTGAACCACACTGGGTGGGCTTAACTGCTTTGCTATAAATTAATTGACTCTATATACATGGGACAACTTTGCTGAAAAGTGTACGCAGTTTTTTCTTTCAGCACTTTCAAAAATCATGCCACTACAGTCTGACTGTAAAGTTTCTGCTGAAAAATCTGCTGATGGTCTAATGGTTTTTCCCTTGTATATAACAAATTGTTTTTCTCCTGTTGCTTTTAAGATTCTCTTCTTGCTTTTAACTTTTGACAAATTTAATTGTAAGGTTTCTTGATTTGAGTCTTTGTAGTTATCTAATTTGAAACTCACTGGGCTTCCTGAATCTGGATGTTTGTTTCCTTCCCCAGGTTAGTAAAGTTTTCAGCTATTATTTTTAGAAATAAGCTTTCTCCTCTTTTCTCCTTCTGGGATCCCTAAAATGTGAATCTTGTTCTACTTGATGATATCCCATAAGTTCTGTAAGCCATCTTTACTCTTTTTTTACTTTTTTTTTCCTGATTGGACAAAATCTACTGCCCTGCTTATTTCTTTCTTTTGTTTCATGTAGTCTGCTGGTGAACCCCTGTAGTGTATTTTTCAGTTCGGTAATTGTATTTCTCCATTCTGTGATTTCTGTCTGGTACTTAAAAAAATATTTTCTATTTCTTCGTTGAAATTCTCACTTTGTTGATGCATTTTTCTCCATATCTGGATATTTTTTATGTTTATTATTTTGAACTCTTTATCAGGTAAATTACTTATCTCCGTTTTATTAGGGTTTATTTCTGGGGTTTAATCTTGTCCTTTTGTTGACAACATATTCTTTTATTTCTTCGTTTTCCTTGACTCTCTATATTAGTTTCTCTGCATTAGATAAAACAGCCCTTCTGCCAGACTTGAAGTGGTATCATGTAGGAGATGAAACAGCGTTCAGCCCTGCACTAGCTCTTGTTTGTCTCTCAAACCTTTGTGATTGTCCAAGCAGTCTTGTTTGTTGGTTGTGGCAACCAATAGTTGAGGGTGTGCCAAGATCAATGCAGGTTGATTGGAAGCTGGTCTCTTAGACAGCAGCTTTTAAAGTATGCAAGTACTTCTTTCAGGGAAGGGTTAGTTAAATATAGAAATTTTTAATTGAAAGTTGTTTTATGTATTAAGGATATTTTCCTTAAAATTTTATAGCAAAATGCCATAATCATACTATTAATTGGAATTCTGTTAATTGATATATCTAAACTTATTTTAATAACATTTATTGATATTCTAGCATGTGTTAGGCACTGTTTTTGGTTATGAAGAAACTTGAGGGAACAAAACAAGGTCTTTGCACTCATGGAGCATCTATTCAGGTCAGAGAGTCACTGTCAGACAAACACATCATGTAGTAATAAGTGTTGTGAAGAAAAATAACGCCGCATGAGATAAAGCATGATAGAGAATGGTGGTGCTGTTTTTTGTATGGTGGTGAAAGAAAGCGAATCTGATCAAGTGACATTTAAGAAGGAAAATGGAGGAAATGAACCATTTAGATATGTGAGAGAAGACCATTCCAAGCAGATGGATCTACAAGAACAAAGCCCATGAAGCAGGAGTTTGGTAGCATGGAGGCCAGTGTGGTTAGATCTGAGAAAGCTATTGGGGGGAGTAAGTGACTTAAGAGAGGTAGATGTAGGAGGGTCAGGACTCCTAGGGCCTTGTTGCCACTATAAGGATGTAGACTTTACTCTGAGTGAGATGGAAAGCCATTGTTGTGTTTAAATAGAAGAACAACATGGAAGCCATGGGAGTGTTTTAACAAGAAGAGTTATAAGAACTAACATAATGTTTTAGAAGGATCACCCTGGTTGTACTGCAGAAATAAGAGTATAAAAAGGCAAAGATGGGAGCAGGGAGAGAGATTTAAGAGACAATAGTAATAGTCCAGGTGAAAAACAGTGGGTGCTTAGATTTGGCTGTGAGATGTAGTTTGATTTTGGAAATAATTCAAAGGTAGAACCCATAAGATTTGAAGATGGCTTAGATGTGAAGTATGAGAAGAAGGGAAGAATTTAAAAATACAGCATTTCTATGCCTAACTACCAGGTTGAATGGATTTGCCATTTTCTTAGACAAAAAAGAATACTCGAGCATTTCTCCTAACAAGGAGGAGGACACTGAAATTATATAGAGAGAAGTGAAAGCTTTGAATTAGGGAAATAGTAAAAGGAATGGAGAGAAACGGATGACTTGGGATTTCTACCAACTAGTAACATGTTCTTTATTGTATTGACACTGTAACTCTTCATGATACCTCCAATTAGACTCATCTCTTCATCAATCTATCCTTTCATCCATTCATCATTCAGTTATTCATCCATTGATTCATGTATTATTCAGTTATATAGTCAATATTTATTAAACTCCTACTGTATTCTAGGTACTAGTTTTAGTGTGAAGGGCTACAAAGATGAATAAGACAGTCTGCTCTTATGAATATTTTAAATGGATATACAGACAGGAAATAATTATTATAGAATGTGCTATGATGGAAGTATAAACAAAGTAGGGGCTTTTTGGAGAGATGCTTTGCAGGGATCATGTTTATGGAGAGAAAGTGGTATTGCCAAAGCTTTCAGAGAGAAAGTTGAATATGTCAGTTTGAATATTATTTAGTAGTTTCTTGTTGGGAGTAAATAAGCATAGGCCCAGAGGTGAGAAAGATTATTAAGAATATTCTATCTTAGTGCTTTTTAGACCTGAATATGCATACAGTCACCCAGAGTGGGGGCTTATAAAACAGATTCTGATTCAGCAAGTCTGGCCTAGGGCCTAAGATTCTGCATTTCTTTTGCATTCTCAGATGGTGCTGTTATAGCTGCTCCAGGGACCACCCTTTCATTAATAAAAGACTAAGTAGGAAAGTGGATTATATGCAGTTGAGGGAAAATGGTAGAAAGATTTTATTCTTTCATTTCTCTTATCCCTATATTATTTTTTTTTACAAACAATTGCATTGGGCCTTTTCTGTACATGTTTCTTGGAGGGTATATTCACAGAGTAATAAATAACGTAAATTCTGGAATCTGGATCCCTTATCTGTATTATCTTGTACAAGTTACTTAACTTTAGGGAAGTCAAGTCTCAGTTTTGTCATTTGTAAAATAGGTATTATAATAGCACCTACCTCATTGGGGTTTTATGAAGATTAATGAGGCACTGCATGGTGGGTATTTAGAGTAATACATGTTAGCTTTTAATATTATTATATACAAGAAAACACTTCTTACATAATGTTAGTAAATTTGAAATTGTGTTTTCCTGTACTGATAGTGATTTATATTCTCTTTTTCCTGATCTTATAATCAGAATTATTGTTGGGCTAACTGACAGTCTTTGCCGAAGAATAGGGCAAAGCTAATTGGTTCGTATGGGATTGAAACCTGTGACCTTTGATTTCTTAGCACCCTGCTCTTAACTAGTTGAATTCTGTTCTCATCTCAGAGTGATTGTTTATCTTTTCCATGTACAAGTACAGTTTCTTGCCTTAGAGGAATATTTTGAATTAGAGGACTAGAGAGAAACCTAAGCCTTAAAATTACTATCCTGTATTTATCTGCGAATGAGGTATATTCCATGTGGCTAACAGCAGACCACAAGATTGAAGTTGTAAATTTTAACCACAGGCTTGTTTGTCTTTTATTTCTTTTCATTCTTTAATCCTTCCTATTTTAAGTGGTAGAAAATTTTCTTTCTGAATGTGGTTTTCCCTTAAGTTCTCACTTTATTTCCCTATTTATTTATTCATTTATTTTATCATTTTATACACTTTTATTTTATTTTAAATCTTTAATGTTGAAAATGCTACCTTTTAAACATTATTATTACTAAATATTTTAAATCTACAAAAGAATAACTGTAAAATCTGTGGACACACTAATAGCTATCACCAACACTTCTGATGCTACCTATATGCTCTACCTTGATCCCATTTTCTTTTCTCTGAAGATAATCATGCTCTTGGTTATTGTGTTTATTAATTCCTGCCTATTAAAACTTTCTTAAATATATGTTTAGTATTATTTTTATTAAAACCTTAAAAATATCATCCTCTATGTAGGTCATGCTTTGGGACTTGATTTTTATCTTTGAACTTTATTTTTTATTTTTTTACTATTAATGAATACACATACATTTATTTATTTATTTTAGATTGAAATTTTTTATTGTTTAAAGCATTACATGAGTCTCCTTTTTCCCCCATTGACCTCTTCCCGGCCACCTGCAACCCACAGCACATGCCCTCACCCCCCTACTGTCTGTGTCCATTGGTTATGCTCATTTGCATCCATACAAGTCCTTTGGTTGATCTCTTACCCCCTCGTCCCCCTACATAGAAAACCCTAAAGACTCCATCAAAAAGCTCTCCCTTATAGGTTGGACAGTCTGTTTAATGCTTCTGTGACTCTGGTTCTATTTTTATTCATCAGTTTATATTGAACATTATATACCACAAATGAGTGAGATCATGTGATATTTATCTTTCTCTGACTGGCTTATTTCACCTAGTATAATGCTCTTCAGTTCCATCCATGCTGTTGCAAATGGTAAGAATTCCTTTTTTTTTACAGCCGCATAGTATTCCATTGTGTAGATGTACTCCAGTTTTCTAATCCACTCATCTGCTGATGGGCACTTAGGCTGTTTCCAAATCTTAGCTATTGTAAATTGTGCTGCTATGAACATAGGGGTGCATATATCCTTTCTGATTGGTGATTCTGTTTTCTTGGGATATATTCCTAGAAGTGGGATCAGGTCTAATGGAAGTTCCATTTTTAATTTTTTGAGGAAATGCCATACTGTTTTCCACAAAGGCTGCACCAGTCTGCATTCCTACCAGCAGTGCATGAGGATTCCTTTTTCTCCTCATCCTCTCCAGCACTTGTCATTTATTGATTTGTTGATGATAGCCATTCTGACAGGTGTGAGATGATACCTCATTATTGTTTTGATTTTCATCTCTCAGATGATTAATGACTTTAAGCATGTTTTCATATGCCTCTTGGCCTTCTGTATGTCCTCTTTTGAAAAGTGTCTATTTAGGTCCTTTGCCCATTTTTTGATTGGATTGTTTATCTTTCTTTTGTTAAGTTGTATGAGTTCCTTATAAATTTTGGAGATTAATATTATCAGAAATAACATTGGCAAATATGTTCTCCCATGCAGTGGGCTTTCTTGTTGCTTTGTTGAAGCTTTCGCTGTGCAGAAGCTTTTTATTTTGATGTACTCCCATTTGTTTATTTTCTCCTTAGTTTCCATTGCCCTAGGAGCTATATCAGTAAAGATATTGCTACAAATAATGTCTGCTATTTTTCTACATATGGCTTCTTGTAGGATTTTTATGGTTTCCCATCTTACATTTAAGTCCTTTATCCATTTTGAGTTTATTTTTGTGTATGGTGTAAGTTGGTGGTCTAGTTTCGTTTTCTTGCATGTATCTGTCCAATTTTCCCAACACCATTTATTGAAGAGACTGTCTTGATTCCATTGTATGCTCTTGCCTCCTTTGTCAAATATTAATTGAACATAATGGCTTGGGTCTATTTCTGGGTCCTCTGTTCTATTTCATTGATCTACTAGTATATGTCTGTTCTTGTGCCAGTACAAGGCAGTTTTGAGAACAGTGGCTTTGTAGTATAACTTGATATATGGTATTGTGATCCCTCCAACTTTGTTCTTCTTTCTCAGGATTGTTGCGCTATTTGGGGTCTTTTTTTATTCCAGATGAATTTTTGGAGAGTTTGTTCCAAGTCTGTGAAATATGCCATTGGTATTTTAGTGGGGATTGCATTGAATCCATAGATTGCTTTGGGTAGTATGGACATTTTAATGATGTTGATTCTTCTAATCCATGAACATGGTATGTTCTTCCATTTGTTTATTCTTCCTCTATCTCTTTTTTCAGCATCCTGTAATTTTTTGAGTACATGTCCTTTACCTCCTTGGTTAAATTTATTCCTCTGTATCTTAGTTTTTTTGTTGCAATGATAAATGGGATTGTTTTTTTAGTTTTTCATTCTGCGAGTTCATTATTGGTGTATAAAAGAGCCATAGATTTCTGGGTGTTAATTTTGTATCCTGCTACAAATGAATTGCAGAATTCATTTATTAGTTCTGGTAGCTTTTTGATGGAGTCTTTAGGGTTTTCTATGTACAATATCATGTCATCTCCAAATAATGATAATTTTAGTTCTTCTTTTGCAATTTTGATGCCTTTATTTCTTCTTCTTGTCTGATTGCTGTTGCTAGCACTTCCAGTACTGTGTTGAACAGGAGCTGTGACAGTGGGCATCCCTGTCTTGTTCCTGTTCTTAAGGTGAATGGTTTTAGTTTTTGTCCATTGAGTCTGATGTAGGCTGTAGTTTGTCATATAATGCTTTTATTATGTTGAGGTATGATCCCTCTATCCCCACTTTGCTGAGAGTTTTTATCAGGAAAGGGTGTTGGATTTTGTCACATGCCTTTTCTGCATCAGTTTTTATGGTTATGTGATTTGTGTCTCTCAATTTATTTATGTGATGTATCACGTTTATTGATTTGTGGATTCTATACCAACCTTGCATCCCGGGATAAATCCCACTTGGTCATGGTGTATGATCTTTCTAATGTAATACTGGATCCGATTTGCTAGAATTTTGTTGAGGATTTTAGCATCTATGTTCATTAAGGATATTTGCCTGTAATTCTCTTTCTTTGTAGTGATCTAGTTTTGGAATTAGGATAATGCTGGCTTCATAGAAAGAGCTTGGAAATTTGCATTCCTCTTGAGTTTTTTGGAATAGTTCAAGGATAGGTTTTAGTTCTTCTCTGAATGTTTGGTAAAACTCTCCTTTGAAGCCATCTTGCCCGAGACTTTTGTTTGCTGGAAGCTTTTTGATGACTGTTTCAATTTCATCCTTAGTTATCAGCTTGTTGAGTTTTTTTATTCTTCTTTATTGAGTTTTGAAAGGTTGTATTTTTCTAGGAATATGTCCATTTCCTCTAGGTGGTTTAGTTTGTTGGAATTGTTCAGAGTATTTTTTTACAATCTTTTGTATTTCTGTGGAGTCTATTGTTAGTTCTCCTCTTTCATTTCTGATTTTGTTTATTTGGGATCTCTCTCTTTGCTTCTTGGTGAGCCTGGCTAGAGGTTCATCAATCTTGTTTATCCTTTAAAAGAACCAGCTCTTGGTTTCATTGATCTTTTCTATTGTTGTTTTGATCTCTATTTCATTTATTTCTGCCCTGATCTTTATTATTTCATTCCTCTGCTCACTCTGAGCTTTTCTTGTTGCTCTCTTTCTAATTCTTTAAGTTGGAGAGTGAGATAATTAATTACCAGTTTTTCTTGTGTTTTTTTTTTTTTTTTTTTGAGGTAGGCCTGTAATGCTATGAACTTCCCTCTCAGGACTGCTTTCACTGTGTCCCATAGGTTTTGGATTGTTGTGTTTTTATCATCATTTGTTTCCTGGATGTTTTTAATATCTTCTTTGATCTCTTTGGTAACCCAATCATTGTTTAATAGCATGCTATTCAGCCTCCAATTGTTTTAATTAATTTATTGTTTTTATTATAGTTGATTTCTAATATTATGCCATTGTGATCTGAGAAGATGCTTGATATGATTTCAATCTTCTTGAATTTGGAGAGACTTTGCCTATGACCCATTATGTGGTCTATCTTTGAAAATGTCCCATGTGCTCTTGAGAAGAATGTATATTCTGTAGCTTTTGGGTGAAATGTTCTGAAGATATCAATTATGTCTATCTGATCTAGTGAGTCATTTAAGATTGCTGTTTGTTTGCTGATTTTTTTGTCTAGAGGAATTATCTAGTGATGTCAGTGCGGTATTAAAGTCCTCTACTATGATCGTATTACTGTCGTTCTCTCCCTTGATATCCTCCAGAAGTTTTTTTTATGTATTTGGGTGCTTCTGCATTGGGTGCATATAGGTTTACCAGATTTATATTCTCTTGTTATATTGATCCCTTTAGTATTACGAAGTGGCCCTCCTTATCGCTTGTTATGGCCTTCACTCTGAGGTCTGTTTTGTCAGATAGAAGTATTCCTACCCCAGGTTTTTTTTTTCCATTTCCATTTGCCTGAAAGATATTTTTCTATCCCTTCACTTTCTCTCTGTTTGAGTCTCTTGTTCTAAGGTGGGTCTCGTGTACGCAGCACATATACGGGTAATGTTTTCTTATCTATTCAGCCACTCGATATCTTTTGATTGGATCATTTAGGCCATTTACATTTAAACTTATTGATAGGTATTTGTTTATAGCCATTTTTATTTTTGTGCCTGTGTTCCTTTTTCCCTTTTCTTTTTCTTCTTCTTCTTCTTCTTTTTAAAACAGTCCCCTTAACGTTTCTTGCATTGCTAGCTTGGTAGCGATAAACTCCCTTAGCCTTTTGTTGTTGTTGTTGTCTGTAAAGCTCCTTATTTCCCCTTCAATTTTGAATGATAGCCTTGCTAAATAGAGTATTCTTGGATTCAGTCCCTTGCTTTGCACCGCTTAGTATACTTCTTGCCATTTCTTTCTGGTCTGATATGTTTCTGTTGAGAAATAATTTGATAATCTAATGGGAGATCCCTTGTAAGTAACTTTCTGTCTCTCGTAGTCTTTAAGATTCTCTCTTTTTTCTTAATGTTTGCCATCGTAATTATGACGAATCTTGGTGTGGGTCTTTTTGTGTTCTTCTTGTTTGGGAGTCTCTGTGCTTGTGCAACATTTTTCTTCCCCAAATCAGGGAAGTTTTCTTACATTATTTCTTCAAATAGGTGTTCTAATCCTTGCTCATCTTATTGTTGTTCTGGCACCCCTTTATACATATGTTGCTTCATTTCATGTTGTCCCAAAGCTCCCTCAGTCTCTCCTGTCTTTTGATCTTTTTCTCCAATTGCAGTTCAGATTGGGTATGTTTTCTAATTCACTGTCTTCTAATTCACTAATTTGGTCCTCCACTTCTCCTAGTCTACTGTTGAAAGATTCCATATTGTTTTTTATTGTAGCTATATCACTCTTTATTTTTTCCTGATTCTTACATACATTGTTGATTTTCTCATCCATCTGGTTTATGAACTGTCTGACCCTTAGTCTGAATTCTTTTTCTGACATATTGCATGCCTCTGTTTCATTTAGTTCCTTGTCTGGTGATTCCTTATTTTCTTTCCTTTGGGGGTTGTTCTTCTGTCTCCCCATTTTTGCTCTCACCAAAGGATCTAGGTGTCGAGTCACACGGGGCCTATGGCTATAGCAGTGGACTTGGTGGTGGGTTGTGTAGTCGTGGGCAGCAGCTACTCCTCAGGTGGTTGTGGGCAGTGGCTGCACCTTGCGGGGCTGTGGGGCAGCTGCTCCTCATGCATTCACGGGTAGCGGCTTTTCACGGGGCAGCTGCTCTTCGGGCGGTTGCAGGTGGCTGCGCCTTGCATGGTTATGGTGCAGCTGCTCCTTGTGTGGTCACAGGTGGTGGCTGCTCCTCCAGTGGTCACGGTCAGCAGCTGCTTGGGCAGGTGCTGGAGCGGTCACCCTGCCTGAGGCTAAAACGTCTGGCTGGCAGGAAGGTAGCACCCTCCTGAACTCACAGGAGCCCTCAGCTGGGGAGGCTGGAGTGCAGGTGTCCGTGGGTTGGCAGCCAAGGCAGCAGGTCCCTGGCCAGAGTGGCGTAGGATCCCAGGTGGTGTCTAAGAGCACCCTGGGTGGAGCTGAGGCTGGTCTCCCAGTCACAGCAGCTCTCCTCTTCAAGATGGTGCGGTATCTGTGGCAGAGCTGGCGCTCCGGGAGGAATTACAGCAGTAGCAGAGGCACTTGGCTTTGTGAGCCCAGTCCACCAGCCCCCACAGGTCCTGTGAAATCTAGCTGTCCCTCACTCAGACACACACACACACACACACACACACCACACATCCACACACTCCCCTTTTGCTCCCTCACTCACTCGCACTCTCTCCCTCATTGCCATCCTCCCGGCCGCCATCTTGGACTCTTTTTTGAACTTATTTTTGTAAGCTAATTCTTTGCTGTTAAGTTTAGCTATAATTCTTTTCCCCTTCTGTGCAATAGTTTATTGTAGGAATAAGCTCCAGTTTGTTTATCCACTCTTTTTGTCATGGAACTTTGTTTTTGTATGTAGTTATTGGAATTTATACACTGCTGCTATGAGCTTTCTAGTGCATGCCTCCTGACATGCATGTGCAAATTTTCTCTAGGATATATTGGTAAGGGTGAAATCACCTATAAAGAATAGGTAAATAGACTTACAAAAAAATGACAATTGTTTGCTAAAGTGTTGTCTCACATTATGGACTTCTTAATTACATTCTTAAAAGAGATAAAATATCTCATTCTGATTTCAGTTTATGTTTCTTTTATTTCTAATTATCTTGAACATCTTATATTTATGTTATGTGAAATGTCTATTAGAGTCTTTTACTCATTTTTCAATTGGGATTTTTGCCTTTTTGTTGAAGTTCTTTATTTTGGATAGTTATCTTTTGTTATTATACTGTTTGAAATAATGTCAGCTTCCTTATTACATAAACCCCAAATCTTTGTAGCTTAAAATAATTTATTGTTTACTTACATAACATCTAATATGGGTATTAATTGAATTTTCAACTTCTAAGCAGTGATCTAGACTCCTTTGAAGTCTCCTTTCATATTTTAGATTCACTAGCTTTAAATATGTCTCCCAAAGTTGTCCTGGAATCATCTATGTCCCAGCTAGCAAGAAGGGAAAAAGGTCCCAGAGAATCTCATTTAAAAAGTTTTTACAAATCAGGCATGAAGGTGGTACATAACACTTGCACTGGCATATCATTAGCCATAACTCAGTTATTTGGCCACATGTTAACTAATTGCAAAGAAGATTGGAATTAGTTAACCCCCAAATATTGGGAAATAAGTGACTATATCCAAAGAAAGTCAGGGAGTTTAGAGATCAACCAGCAATCTCAGCTATTGGATATAATTTTTGCAAATACATTCTTGCTTGTTTTTCTTTCCACTCATTCTATGGTGTATTTTGAAAAATGAAGTATTAAATTTAATATAGTTCAGTTTTTCAATATTTTAAACTTGGTGCTTATTGTCTTGTTTAAAAATCATACCTTATCCTGAAATCTAGAGATATTTTCCACTAATGTGTTATAATTTTAACTTCCACATATGTCTTTAATCTATGTGGAATTGATTTTCATTTATTGTGAAGAAGAGAATGTTATTTAATTTTTTAAAAAAATCTTCAGCTAGAAAGGTATCCTTTAAGAAGAGGAAGAAGAAGAAAAAGGTAAAGATACAAATTATGAGCAACAAACATGCATCTATCAACAAGTGAATCTAAGAATCAAGTGAATAAATAATCTGATGTACAGAATGAACTGGTGATTATAATGAATCAGGGACATAGAAAGGGAATGGACAGACTATTCTTGGGGGGGAAAGGGGAATGGGAGATGCGGGAAGAGACTGGACAAAAATCGTGCACCTATGGATGAGGACAGTGGGTGGGGAGTGAGGGCGGAGGGTGGGGCGGGAACTGGGAGGAGGGGAGTTATGGGGGGGAAAAAAAGAGGAACAAATGTAATCTGAACAATAAAGATTTAAAAAAAAATAAAAAAAATAAAAAAAAATCTTCAGCTATATTATAATTCTTTTTCAAATCTGGTCAGGTTGACTTTATTTATTTATTTATTTATTTATTCATTTATTTATTAAATATATCTTTATTGATTTCAGAGAGGAAGAGAGAGGGAAAGAGAGATAGAAATATCAAGGATGAGAGAGAATCATTGATTGGCTGCCTCCTGCACTTCCCCCACTGGGGATCAAGCCCGCAACCCAGGCATGTGCCCTTGACCGGAATCAAACCTGGGACCCTTAAGTCCACAGGCTGATGCTCTATCCACTGAGCCAAACCAGTTAGGGCAGGTCAGGTTGACTTTAAATTGTCAAGCTTCTTACGGGTTAATTTTTTAGCTTTCTATCTCTCATAAATCAGGACTAAAGGCATAATGAGGTTAGTGCTAGTGAATTTAAGTCAGATAGAATTCATGGTGGCAGACAGTGTACCGGTGGATAAAGAGAACTATCCTAGTTCCTTCTTGACTTGTGTAAATTGAAGTGAGGAAATCTAAGGAAACTAGGTCTTAGCCCAGTGCTTGGCCTCTTGTTCCTCCAAGAGGACATGGTCATAGACCCTGAGTGTGCTTTCACTCTTGAGCCCTGAATGTGGCTCTGTGTGTGTATAATGGGTATACAAAATAAAGAACGAATACATATTCTAGATAACTGGAATCATACAGTATATAAATTTGTAGCCTGCCTACTTATATAATTACTATTTCATTATGATATAATTAAGCATTTGAAAACATTTTTTTATTATTAAATCTTTATTGTTCAGATTATTACATTTGTTCCTCTTTTTTCCCCCCATAACTCCCCTCCACCCAGTTCCCACCCCACCCTCCGCCCTCACTCCCTACCCACTGTCCTCATTCATAGGTACGTGATTTTTGTCCAGTCTCTTCCCACATCCCCCACACCCCTTTCCCCCCAAGAATAGTCAGTCCATTCCCTTTCTATGCCCCTGATTCTATTATAATCACCAGTTCATTCTGTTCATCAGATTATTTATTCACTTGATTTTTAGATTCACTTGTTGATAGATGTGTATTTGTTGTTCATAATTTGTATCTTTACCTTTTTCTTCTTCTTCCTCTTCTTAAAGGATACCTTTCAGCATTTCATATAATACTGGTTTGGTGGTGATGAACTCCTTTAGCTTTTTCTTATCTGTGAAGCTCTTTATCTGACCTTCAATTCTGAATGATACCTTTGCTGGATAAAGTAATCTTGGTTGTAGGTTCTTGGCATTCATCACTTTCAATATTTCTTGCCACTCCCTTCTGGCCTGCAAAGTTTCTGTTGAGAAATCAGCTGACAGTCATATGGGTACTCCCTTGTAGGTAACTGACTTTCTTTCTCTTGCTGCTTTTAAGATTCTCTCTTTGTCTTTTGCTCTTGGCATTTTAATTATGATGTGTCTTGGTGTGGTCCTCTTTGGATTCCTTTTGTTTGGAGTTCTCTGTGCTTCCTGGACTTGTAAGTCTATTTCTTTCACCAGGTAGGGGAAGTTTTCTGTCATTATTTCTTCAAATAGGTTTTCAATATCTTGCTCTCTCTCTTCTTCTGGCACCCCTATAATTCAGATGTTGGTACGCTTGAAGCTGTCCCAGAGGCTCCTTACACTATCTTCATATTTTTGGATTCTTTTTTCATTTTGTTTTTCCGGTTGGGTGTTTTTTGCTTCTTCATATTTCAAATCTTTGACTTGATTCTTGCGATCCTCTGGGCTGCTGTTGGGAGTCTGTATAATATTCTTTATTTCAATCAGTGTATGCTTAATTTCTAGTTGTTCCTTTATCACAACATCGAGGGTCTCACTAGATTTCTTGAGGATCTCACTACATTTATCGGCGGTTTCTATAAAATTCTTGAAAAACCTTAAAAGTGTGGTTTTGAACTCTATATCCAGCAGTTTGCTTTCCTCCATTTCTTTCATTTGTGTCCTGTTTCTTTGTCTCAGCATTTTTTATGCTTCCCTGTGTTGATAAAGTGGTTTTCTGTGCTAAGTGTCCTATAGGGCCCAGTGGCTGAGCCTCCCCAATTATCTGAGGAGGACACTCTTGGTGCTCCCCCTTGTGGTCTTTGTGCACAGTCTTGTTGTAGTTAAGCCTTGATTGTTGTAAGTAACACTGGGAGGGATTGGCCTCCGGGCCAATTGGCTGTGAGAATCAGCTGTGTCTGCAGTGGGAGAACTTCTGTCCTGGAGCTCTAGGGAGGTGCTAATCTAGCCTCTGCCTGAGGCTATCCAGCAAATGCCTCTGTGCAAGGCTTGGACGAGGCGGGTCCCAAGGGATCAACAGGGCGGGGGGAGCGAGCAGTTATGGCTGCTGTCAGTCCTGCCTTCAGAGGCCCCGCTTTTCAGTGTCCCAGCAATTGCTGCAAGTACCTCCGAGAGAAAGATGCCCTTGAGTTTTGACCGATGCCAGACAGTCCCGCTTCTCCAGTATGAGTCTAGGTCCCCAGAGACTCGCCTGGAACTGGAGCTCAGAGCCTGAGACTCCCTCCCGATTGGAAAAGACAACCACGCCCTCAGCCGCCAGCCCGCTCCGTGTGCACCTCTGAACCTTAGTATTGTACTTCCACACCAGACCTCCTCTGAGTCTCGGTATGCTTTTCTCTTTCCTTCTAGTTGTAGAATTTCCACTCAGCCAGCCTTTCTGTTTTCTGAAAACATTTTTTGACTGCTAATAGTTTAACATAGAAATGTATCATTTTTACCTAAACACTTTCCTACTCTAGGACATTTAACTTATTCCAAAAATATATTTTGTTTCCTCTTATTTTGATGCTATAATGAACATTTTCATTTGTATATCTTTATTCTCATCTCTGGTTGTTCCTATCAGATGAATTCTTAAAAGTAAAATCCCTACGTCAAAGATTATGAACCTAAAGCTTTTGCATATACCATGCCCAACTATATTTCAGAAAGATTAAACCAAATCATTTGCCCATCATATATGAAAGTGCCTACTTATAATAAACTTGGAAACTTATTAGCATTTAAAAACAGCTTTGCTAATTTATCCTTTTTGTTTTTCAACTCTGGAAACTAGTGAGATTTTTTTCACTTTTACTTTCCACTTGGTTTTCTTTTGTATATGTTCTATCCCTTTGTATTTTGGTTTTTCTTTGTTTTGTTTATTGATATTCATGACCTCTTAAATATATGTTAAGGAAATGAGCTCTGTATAATATTTATCACAGGTGTTTTTACAGTCTATTGTTTGTCTACCTTGTTGATGCTATCTAAACTATCTAGACTTAGTTCTAAGATAATGGTTGAGAACTTTTTCCTGAAGGTTTTTTTCTTGAGATTGAAATGTGTAACTCTTTCGTGCATTACCCAGTATTAAAATTTACTGTTTTTCTTGTCTGTCTCCTTTCTGGACCGTGAGCTCCTTAAAGGCAAGGATGCTTGGTGTCTTATGCTTTTTACCCACACTGTTTTTTATAGTGATTGAGACTTTAATTTCAATGAATGCTCATTGAGTGAACACATTAAAATATGTATACCCTGGTTTAATACCCATTTAGCCAATCCCACAATGATTAAATTTTCTTTGACACAACAATTCCAGTAAGGTAGAGTTGTAATGAGTCAGCTTTTACAAGGGATTATTTAGTTGTGATGTGGACTAAAAAAATTCTGTTGTCTTTTCATTAGCAGTGCTGAATTGATTTTGTACAATTTTCTAACACAATAAAGGAGAAAAAAAGTCTAGTATTAGTTAGCTTTGTTTTCTGGCCACTCAGAGAGTCTAGTATTGATAGTGGCTATTTGGCATAAATGACAGTATTTTAATGTATCAGTTGATAGGAGATCAGATTGTAGTACCTTAACTTAGACTCAGAATGCTGTTAAACCTTGTCATACTGTAGTTGGGAAATAATTATGCCAGAGTTAATAATTGGCTTGCTTTTATGATTTTTATTATCATTTCAATTATACTTTTTTTGCATTTTCAACATGGAAGATACCAATCTTATACTTTTGCTAGGTATTTTACTGTTACAGCATCAAAATAATTTTTCAATTAGGCCAAGGTGTCATATATACTTTAAAATTATGCATATCACCATCATATTTCACACAACTAAATTTTAATTTATATATAAAAATTCATTTTGAGAAGTTGATTTATTTGGCAGCATTATTTTAAGTGAAAACTGCTCTGTAATTTACTGCTTGATTTAATTATACTCAACTAGTTTATATTTTTAATTCATTTGTATAGGTAGACATGGCTATAGAATTATATGTGAAGTTATCTCTTGACAGTTTCATCTGTAGTCAAATATCAGGAGAAAGCAACTTACCAATAAAATAATGTTATGACATGATTTTTAAACTTGATGAAGAACTTTTTTTATTTAAATAAAAAATTTGAAGTCTTTATGTGTTAACTAAAATTTTTTCTGAAGCATTATATTTACAAAATTTGAACTCATTAGAATCGTACAACTTTACTACCATGCATGAAAATAAACTAATAAATATTTTGATATTTTAAGCCTGCTTTAAGTTCCAAGCAGAATAAAACAGCCAAAGATATAAAAATCTAGAAAGTTAGCATACATAATGGAAAACGCAACTCAACTTTAACTACTCTATAGTGGCACTTCTCTTGCTGCTGTAATAAAACTTAAGAATGTTTTAGTGATTTTTTTCCCTACTATTATTCAAAATTACATTACCCTTACTGAAATCTGAATGGCTTTTAGCGGATTAATTAAACTGTAGCTGGTTTGCCATCTGGGTGCAGCTTGTTTAGCTGCCTTCCCATGGAAAGATTTCTTCTGGAATAAAGTCTATTTTTTGTTAGAATACAGCTGCTAGGCTTACTTTCTAAAAAACAAATAGTTTATGCTTTCTTACATGAGATTTGTGATGAAACTCAACTTGTAAAATGTAAAACCCTATTGCCTTTCTTTTTAAAGATTATAGTAGTAAAACACAAGCTTTTTTCTATTCTTTATAAATTTGTAAAAAATATATTTTGTGTCTTGATAACTTGTAATATTAAGTAGTTCCTAGGTTTAGGCTAGATGTGAAAAAAAATGAAGAGGGAATTAACTAAATCTGATTTTTATGGCTCAAGTGGTTTCATTAAATTAGAGAGCTCTGTGTTGTTCATTAATGAACTTGTGCCATATGCTTTAACTGTTCTGGTCAATAGCTGATAAAGAGAAGCTTGTGGGTTTGCTTTTTCTTGCTTTTTTTTTTTTTTATAAAGCTGGATAAAAATATCCATGTGATGGGCTTTTATCAAAGGAGTTACTTTGAATTCAGTAACTACTACTGAGGCAATATGGCTCGCAATTTGCGACCCAAAGGTAGTCATACATTATTGGAATACAGCCTACTGCGCTTCACATTACACAGATGTGAAGGCCTGATTATAGCTGCTTCATAATTAACAGTGATCCGATTTGTTTTGTGGCATAAATGGTGCATGTGTAGAACATTAGCCATGGCACTCTCATTCAAATTCAACTCAAGGGCTCAGCGGCAGGCGGGTCACGAGCTTCAGGGAGTAGAAGCACAAGCTCCTCCATATGTTCTTGCTGCATCTTACTATGGCTATGAGTGCAAGATAAGTTCCCCAAAGAACCTAATCGTGTTCTGTAATTACAGCGCGGCTTTCTGCTGGCTAGAAATGAGGGAGAAGCTAAAACACTCCCTCATCAGATAATTTGTAAATTACTTTACATGGCGGATGCCTAACTCAGTTGGTTTTCAACTGCTGAAATTATAAATAATTGTAACAGATGTGGCAATATGGCTGGCCTCCAATAAATGAGGCCCTTGATAATTTGGCCAACCCTTTGACAGGCCAATTTAATAAAATGTGAACAAAATCTTCTTGCTAATAATTTATCATCCTTTTTCCCAATAGAATAAATTTAATTACCCTAGCAGTTAACAAGGTCACACCCAGATGCCAAACTCGGCTACAGTTTTGATAATGCAATCAGGAATTGAGAGGTGATGACAGCGTTGTTGTTTTTTTCATTACCTGGCTTCACATAAACACAGGTGGCGTAGCTTTCTTGTCAGTTTTTAATAATTACAGGCTATTATGGAATGCATAGTTAGCAGATTGAAAACCACACTTTAGTGAATTTGTTTGAGTATGATTGAGGTTTTAATGTATAGAGATGATAATGCATAACAAGCATAGTCCCTTGCTTATACCATTAGTGCACACATTTTGATTATTTTTTTTTTTTACTGGTGACATAAGTGTCAAATATTTATAAAAATGAGAGTATACATTATGATAAGTAATGGATTGTACCTAAAAGTCACATATTTAGAGATATACTGAAGAGGACATTTAATTCTTTGAATTTAGTAATTTGTTTTAGGATACTTTTAACAGACATATTTTAAATATTCAGAATTATGGCAGAGTATGAGGCATATAACATCTTTTGGAAAAAAACAATTGTGTCCAATATTACTATGTAAGGCAACCCCCCCCCCCAAATCTATAGAAAAATCACTTAGTCTTTCTGTCCTAATTTTTTAGTCAGTCCAGGATTAGGTTAGTCTTGGGATTAGAATCAACAGTCAGTATGAATATTTCAGAGTTAATACTCTAAACATTCTTCTGTGACATGTAAATATCACGAATTTTTTTTCAAAGCAGTGTGATATTTATGTCATAGAAGAAAAAATTAGCTTGTGGTTGTAACAAAGATACAGTTGTCATCTGGATGTTACTGTAAGCCAATAAAATATCAATTTATAATTCATTCATTGTTAAGCTTTATATGGTGTATGGAAGTAGTTAAATTTAGGAAATAAAAATTTTACCTTTAATTTTGCTATTCACCAATTTGGCTGTACTACACAAGTCTTTATAATAAAGGAAAGTTTAGTTTGACTGACTATAGTATTGAATTTTGCTATAATGTGACATTAGGATTAGAGGAGATGGTGATAGTTTAAATTTTATAAATTTAGTAAATAATTTCAGTATATTTTGTCATCTCTAAATGCAATCTGGGGATATTTAGATTAAAAGTAATTGTATAGAAGAAATGCAAATATATTTTTTAAAAGAATGTGAGCTGACTTGGTTGACATTAGACATTTATTACTCAATTTAGTAGACTTTCTAGAAGTGAGATGTGAGTACATGTAATTCCATTTATGAACTTCTGTGATAAGACTATTTTGATATATAACATCATGTTGATTCTATATTATTATTTTTCTTTTTAAAAAAAGAATATATGATTATTTTTAAAGTCAGCCGTTTTCAGGTTATGGATAATTCAGCTAATAATGTTTGCTTTATAAATTGGCAATATATTTCTTCATTTCTAAAATCAATTTAAAATAAAATTTCAAGTTTTTACAGAGATTCAGACATTATATGGGAAGAAAATTTTGTATATATACTCTTTAATAAAATATATTTATATTTTAACATATTTAATATTCTGTCTTCTTCCAAGAGGATTTCAGTTGATTTTTCAGAGAACATTTAAGATGTCAATAAATCTGATGTAATTACAGTGCGGCTCTAATGTGTATAAGTCAGATATTTTATATATACACATATTAGAGATCTTAAACATACATATATATTTAACCGCTACTAAATTTTCAGTAAGATATTATTTTGGGAGAAACTATTTTTTTTTTGAGGTGGCATGTCTTTTTAAAATATGTTTGTTTTGAAATGAATTTATAATGTGTTGACAGGTTTGAAATCTATACATTTCCTAAATAAGTGAGATGATGTATGCAAAATGCTTACCTACTGCTAGGAACTCAATACATTTTTGCTAAATGTCAGTTATTATTATTTAACTATAGTAGGAAACAAATTAATATATTTAATTAAAAATTACTAGTAAGACAAAACAATTGAACTCAATTATTTGCAACTGTTATAGCTTTGATTTTTTTCTACTTATTAAGCAGTATTTCCTCAGCTTCTAGTGTATTAATGCCGTACAATGTTGCTTGAATTTATTGCAACATGACTGGATATTTAATTTTTATATCTAGTAATTGGCACACCACTTCAAGTCTTTTGTTCCCTCTCCTTCTACTCTGTATCTTCTACAGGACTTTTTGATCAAAATTACTTATGAGGATCAATGTGAAAAAGTAATTATGCCTTAATAATGGTCAGTTTAAAGAGATTAGTTCCAATTGGAGGTATTTTAACACCTCCTTCACTGATCATTTGTCATCCGATTAAGTATGGTCTAGCATAGTGATGGCGAACCTTTTGAGCTCAGCGTGTCAGCGTTTTGAAAAACCCTAACTTAACTCTGGTGCCGTGACACACATAGAAATTTTTTGATATTTGCAACCATAGTAAAACAAAGACTTATATTTTTGATATTTATTTTATATATTTAAATGCCATTTAACAAAGAAAAATCAACCAAAAAAATGAGTTCGTGTGTCACCTCTGACACGTGTGTCATAGGTTCGCCATCACTGGTCTAGCACCACACCATTATCCAACAATACTGTAAACTGAAAAGTGCACAGGATTTTTGATATTAGAAAAAAATAGTTTATTTATAAAATATTAATAATTCTTAGCAAGAAGACTTAACTTTTCAAAGAGTCTAAGATTTTAAGGGCAAACAGATACAATAAACTTCCATAGACAGGGGGATTGGTTTTACTAAGCCTGTAAAAACAGTACTTAAAAAAGATAAGGATAAGTAAGGATATATGATGGTATACATATATCCTCAGATATCCTATATAATTAAAGACTAATATGCAAATAGACCAAACAGCAAAACAACCAGAACAACCGAACAATCGGTTGCTGTGATGTGCGCTGACCACCAGGGGGCGTGCGTGGAACATGGTGGGTGTTGGCTGTGGTGGGATGGTGGAGCAGATGAGTGGGGGTGTCAGACCAAGGCATGGCGCCGGTTGCTGTCATCAGGGCGAGCCTCTGGTGATTACTGAAAATTCTTAGCTCCTGCGTGCCATGGTCTCGCCCAGTGCTTGCACCTGCTGTCAACACCTGACGCTGGCCCCAATCACTCGGCGCTGTCAGCAGGTGTGAGTGGTGGCTGCTGGCCCCAATCGCCCCTCAGGGCTTCTCCACCTCCCCCTGCTCCTGAGGGGAGATCGTGGCTGGCAGCCGCCTCTCGCACCTGCTGCCGGCAATAGCCCCACTTGCACCTGCAGCCAGCGCCAGAGCCACCACTCACACCTGCTGCCAGTGCCTGGCACCTATCCTGATCGCTCGGTGCCATCAGTGAGTGTGAACAGTGACTGCTGGCCCCGATTGTCTCGGAGGGCTTCTCTACCTCCCCCCGCTCCTGAGGGGCGATTGGGGCAGCAGCTGCCCCTTGCACCCACTGACGGCGGCAGCCCCACTCACACCCGCTGCTGGCGCTGGCCCCTATCGCTCTGTGCCTTCAGCGCCAGCGCCGTCAGCACTTGGGAGTGGTGGGAGCAGGGCTGCCAGCAGACAGGGAACCAGGGGCCGCAGCAGGAGGGGCCAGGTGGGGGTGCAGAAGATGGGTAAGACCTGCCCCTGTGCCTACTGCAGCCTCACGGCCCACAGTTCCTTTCAAAGGTGCACGGATTCGTGCGCTGGGCCCCCAGTATTATTATACTTATTATAGTTATACATATAATTATTAAGTTTAAAAAGCAGGTTAATCCACTCATCAGATCAATCTGGGAAAAAGGAGACATATGTAAAACTTTAGACAATAAAAAAAAGCAGGTTAATTGAGTATTGTATGGATGAGGCACGAAAGAGTCACTTAAACAATGGAGTAACCTGACAGGCACTACTTTAGCCAGGTGATCAAAGTCAGTCTCAACAGTCAAATTATGTTGATAGTATGCACCTTTTATATGATATGATGAAAATGGCACTTTACTTCTGTGATCTTCGTCCCTAAAACTTATAAGCTCATTCTAATCATGAGAAAAATATAGACAAATTGTAATAGCTGGGGCATCCTAAATTATGCCTGAATAATAATACTCAAAACTGTCACTGATGTAAAAATAAGTATTGTCACAGTTAAGAGGTGCTGACTTGACACTAAATGTATTATGGTATTATGGATCAGATCCTGGAACAGAAAAGGTGGTTAGGTAAATAAATTATCGACTTAAGTTAAAAATAATGTATGAATATTGGTTTATTAATGTACCGTATTAATTTTAGAGGTGCATAATAGGGGAAATTGGGTGTGTGAGAGTGGGAAGTTTAGGAGAACTAAGTTTTTCTGTAATTATAAAAATTGTGCTAAAAATAAATTATATATTTTTTAAAAAGGAGTTTAAAAGGCATAATTACAATGGTTGTTCTTTTTTTTTTTTTAAGTCTAAATAACAATCCCAAATTTATCATTAGTGTACTCTGAGAGATGAGATTATGGAGTGACTTTCATTTATATTTTTCCTATTTATACTTACTATTTTTAAATATTTTATTGATTTTAGAGAGATAGGAAGGGAGAGAGAAAGAAAGAGAGAGGAACATACATGTGAGAGAGAAACATTGATCAATTGCCTCCTATACATATACCAACTGGGGATTGAACCCACAACCTGAGTGTGTACCCTGACTGGGAATCGAACCAGCAACCTTTCGGTGTATGGGAAAGCCCTCAACCAACTGAGCCACACCAGCCAGGTCATATATTTATTTTTTTAATATGAAACTTTAATTCCTTTTATTTACAGAAAAAAATTACATTTTAAAATCATTTAGTGACATGTTCATTGTAAAGAATTTAAGGAAATTCAGATAAATATAAAACAAATAATTCACATATAATCCCTTCTCTCAGAAATAACACTATAACATTTTTTCCTATGCATATTTGCCGAATCTATTCTATACACTATATATAGTCTTTGGTGACTTGCTTATTTCACTTAACTGTTTATCATTTATATTTTTCTGTATCAACCCTCAGCATTGATTAGAATGCTAAATTAAATCCTTGATACATTTTCATTTGCGTTGATGCATATTTTAAAATTTCCCTTGAAATTTGTAGCAGTTTATACTCTCACCACCATGTTCTTCAAATACAGTAATCATAAATTGAATCTGGCCAATATTTAAAAATTAGGAGATTTCCCTTAGAAATCCAAATTCCTAGCTTCTTTTGAAAAATTAGTAGACCTGGGAGTAGTAGGTCACATTCCTCTATGCAAACAGTTGGCTGGAGCAGAATAACTACTGACACCAATTGCCTTCTACTCACTCAAAGTATGGCTGAGTGTCATCTGACATTTCACTTATGCTTTAAAAAATGGTTGTGTTAAGAGAAATCTGAAATACTTCTTTTGCATGTATATCTAGGAAAGTGATCAAAGGTGTGCTGCCAGAGAGAGAGGGGGTTGGGGGAGAAAAGACCACATTAAAAAAATACACTGGGATACGTATATACATATACATATATATATATATATATATATATATATATATATATATATATATATACACACATATATATATGTGTGTGTGTGTGTGTGTGTCCTTATAGAAGTAAAGAATATATTTACATATTTAATATTTATAGAGTGTCTATTGCACAAATTCTAAAGCTGTAATTTCAAAACCAACACAGTTGATATTACTTATCCTAATATATATAGAAGCTAGGTGCCGTCACAACCACACGGGCGACTAGTCACCATGAAGTGCATGGAGCACCTCTCGGTCCTCCCCCCCCCCCCCGCCCCAGGGGGTGGAGGGGGTGACTTAAGGAGGTTCAGTGACGAGGGGAGAGGAAACCCTTTTTTGGGGTTAAGAGATAGTTTTTGGGGGGGGTTTTTATCCCTGGGGGGGATCCCCCCGGGGGTGCCCTTTTTTTTTTTTATTTATTTGCCGGGGGGGGCAGAGGCGGGGGGGGTTTTACAAGAAGACCCGAGGGAAGCGTTCCGGGGGGGGGGAAAAAATTTCTCCAAAAAAGTAAAAAGGGGGGGGGGAGCCCCCC
>NW_005871192.1:1741191-1780313 GCF_000147115.1 Myotis lucifugus | reverse complement strand
CCCCCCCCCGCCTCCAAGCCGCTCTCCATGAGGGGGTGCTGGTGGCAGGGTGGGACTGGGGACTGTTGAGCTGTGGTGGTAGGCTGCTTTGTGGGGTGGCTTTGAGCTTAGTGGAGCAGTCACCGGGAGGCCTCGAGTTTTGCTAAGCAGTCGCAGGGCGGGGGGAGGGGGGAGTTTCACAGAGCATCCAGTGGCGAGCTTCGCGGGGTGGCAGCAAGCTTCACGGAACAGTCGAAGGGTGGGGGAGCCTCACAGAGCAGTCGCGGGGTTTGCGGAGCATTCTGGGGCAGGGAGCTTCACGTAGCATCACAGGGTGCCAGAGGCCATGCAACGGAGGCCAGGCCAGGCCTAGGGACCCTAACTGTGCACGATTTCATGCACGCTGGTCCTCTAGTTTGTTTATATTTCTGGCTCCTATGTGAATTTGTGTTAATCATTACTTTATTCTTTAAATCTTTTTTTGTATAAAGTATTACATATGTAATATTTTTTTCTCCCATTAAACCCTTATTGATCCCTTCCCACCCACCCACCCTCCCCTGCCTTCCCTCTGACATTCCACAGTCTGTTCTGTGCTTCTATGTCTCTGGATCTATTTTGTTCATCAGTTTATTTTGTTCATAGATTCCACATATGAGTGAGATCATGTGATATTTGTCTTTCTCTGACTTTCTTATTTAGCTTAGCATAATACTCTTCAGGTCCCTCCATGCTGTCTGAAAGGGTAAGAGATTCTTCTTTTTTACTGCTGCATAGCATTCTATGGTGTAAATGTACCACAGCTTTTTTATCCACTCATCTACTTCTACTGATGGGCACTTGGGCTGTTTCCAGATTTAGCTATTGTAAATTGTGCTGCTTTGAATATAGGGGTGCATACATTCTTTTTGATGGGTGTTTTAGGTCTCTTAAGATATATTCCTAGACGTGGGATTACTGGGTCAAATGGCAGTTCTATATTTAATTTTTTGAGGAAACTCCATACTGTTTTCCATAATGGCTTCACCAGTCTGCACTCCTACTAGCAGTGTACTAGGGTTCCCTTTTCTCCACATCTTTGCCAGCAATTGTCATTTGTTGATTTGTTGATAGTAGCCATTCTGACAAGTGTGAAGTGATACCTCATGGTCGTTTTAATTTGCATCTCTCTGATGATCAGTGACTTTGAGCATTTCTTCATATGTCTCTTGGCCAGCTGTATTTCTATTTTGGAAAAGTGTGAATTTAGGGCCTTTGCCCATTTTTTAAATTGGATTTTCTTCCTTTTGTTAAGTTGTATGAGTTCCTTATATAATTTGGATATTATTCCTTTATCAGATATATCATTGCCAAATATGTTCTCCTATACAGTAGGTTCCCTTTCCAATTTGTTGATGGTGTTTTGTGTGTGTGTGTGTGTTTTTTGCTGTGCAAATGCTTTCATTTTGATTAACCCCATTTGTTTATTTTCTTCTTAGTTTGCTTTGCCCTAGGAGATGTGTCTGCAAACAGATTGCTGCAAGAGATGTCTGTGATTTTGCTGCCTATAGTTTCTTTGAGGATTTTTATGATTTCGTGGCTTACATTTAAGTCTTTTATCCAATATGAGATTAGAATTACAGGCAATATCTCTGATGAACATAGATGCTAAAATCCTCAACAAAATATTAGCAAACTGGATCCAGCAATATATTACAAACATTATACACCATGACCAAGTAAGATTTATTCTAGGGATGCAAGACTAGTATAATATTCACAAATCAATAAATGTGATACATCACATAAACAAATTTAAAGACAAAGATCACAATCATATCAGTAGACATAGAAAAATAATTCTATAAAATCTAGTATGCATTTTTTATAAAAACTCTCAGAAGAGTGGGAATAAAGGGATCATATGGTATATCAACATAATAAAGGCCATATATGACAAATCTACAGCCAACATCATACTCAAAGGACAAAAATTAAAACCATTTCCCCTAAGAATAGGAACAAGACAGGGATGCCCACTTTCACCACTCTTATTCAACATAGTACTGAAAGTGCTAGCCACAGTGATCAGATAAGAAGAAAACATAAAAGGCATCCAAATTGGAAAGGAGGAAGTAAAACTGTCATTATTCATAGATGACATGATATTGTGCATAGGAAAATCAAAAGACTCCACCAAAAAGCTACCAGATTTAATAAAGGAATTTGGCAATGTAGCAGGATACAAAATTAATACACAGAAATTGATGGCATTTTTATACACCAATAATGAAATCTCAGAGAAACTAAACAAGCAATCCCATTTACCATAGCAACAAAAAAAATAAGATACCTAAGAGTAAACTTAACCAAAGAGGTAAAAGACTTGTACTTAGAAAACTACAGGATGTTGAAAAAAAGGAAGATATAAACAAGTGAAAGAAAGTACCGTGCCCATGGACTGATAGAATTAACATCATTAAAATATCCATACTACACAAAGCAATCTATAGATTCAATGCAATTCCTATTACCAATGGCATATTTCACAGATCTAGAACAGACAGTCCAAAAATTTATATGGAACCAAAAAAGACCCCAAATATCCCCAGCATTGGAGGGATTACAATACCGGATATCAAGTTATACTATAAGACTACTGTAATCAAAACAGCCTAGTACTGACACAAGAACAGATATATAAATCACTGGAACAGAACAGAGTCCCCAGAAATCGACCCAAGCCATTATGCTCAATTAATATTTGACAAAGTTAGGCAAGAGCATACAATGGAGTCAAGACAGTCTCTTCAACAAATGGTGCTGGGAAAATTGGAGAAATACATGCAAAAAAAATGAAACTAGACCACTAACTTACACCATACACAAAAATAAACTCAAAATTATTAATTGCTTCTTTAATAGTTTTTTTTTTAATTTTAAAGTTTTGTTATTGGTTATTGAGGTCTTTTGAAGGAATGCTACCTAAGTATGAAATCTTTTACTGTTATAGTGACAATATCTACTGATGGAGCATTTTTAATGTCTTCATGACTATTTGAATTATTTATCATTGCAGCTTCCTAAATGAATATTTATGTTTTTGCATTTTTATCAATTGCATTTTAATTTAATGATGACTTAGAAAACTCACTTATTAAAAAACACAGGACTGCTTATTGGATATACCAATAAATTAAGTTATATTTTCCTCTTTTATTTTAAATTTTTGTTTGATCTTGAACCATTAAAATTTCTTTGGAAATGATGGGATATTTGATATATTCTTCATAGTTTTTTTTTAAATGAAACCTGGACAAGAGCAGGCAGTCTTTGAATATTGTTTAGATTGGCATCCCGATCAAAGGATATAATTACTGGGGGGAGAAGTGGGTGTGGTAGGTAGAGGAGGCTATAGTGGGGACAAATGGTGATGGACAGAGACTTCACTTGGGGTGGTGAACATACAATACAGTGTACCAATGATGTGTTGTGGAATTGTGCACCTGAAGCCTTTATAATTTTGTTAACCAGTGTCATCCCAATAAATTAAAAAAGGAAAACATTTAAAATAATCTAAAAATGATATAGTTTATAAACATTATATATTGGGTTACATAATAGGAAGAAAAAAATAAAAGAAATCAAAGTCATACAATTATTAAAAGGGCGATGAACGAATCAGGCAAAGTCCTTTAGAGTTTGGAAGGAAAGCCTTAAAGTGTTTTAATTTTATGTTCAAAGCAAGGTAATAGAATAAGTTTTTATTATATTTTAAGTGTGGTAAAGGTACAATATATGAACAACACTGAGGAAAAAGTTTAGTAGTATGATAGAATAAAGGTTGGGAAACAAATCAGGTAATTTATATATGAAGGAAATATAATAGTATAAATCACAGATAGGTGCTACCACTAATTATAAAAATTACAGCTTAGAATTAGGAAAATTTTGCCAATCCCCTAAAAAAAGAAAAAAGTAGTCAAAACCAGAAAAGGGTAATATTTCTCATTCTTGGTTCAGAAAAGTTAGACATATATATTTTTCTCATAGTCTTTAAGAATATCATTTAGGAAACATGGGGATATATATATATATATATATATATATATATATATATATATATATATATTTAAATTATTTTCAGGGCTACTCGATCCATATTATTAATACTAGAATCATAAGATTTGACTTTGCTTGAAATCAACAAAAAATGTTTTCACTAAGAGTTATTATATTTTATTTTTGTAAATGAAGTTGTTAATTTGAAATAGCATATATGCATGGATTCTAATGTTTCAAGCATATTAAGTTAGGATGGCAATAGAATTTTGCAGAATTCGTAATTTTCGTAAACAGGTTTCTTCAAGCTTAATGTTTCTATGATTTCTGTTGTTAAAATGTGGTGCTTACCATTAGCAGTTGATCTGACATAAGAATAAATTTCAAAAGAGAATACTGTAAACTACATTAACTTTTAAAATTATCAGAGTTCTTTGAATTGTTATTATTAAATGATAATTCATTAAAAGCTAATTAGGCCTATAGTACTATTCGTTTCTTTTTCCCAGTTTTAGATCCCATGGTATTGCATAACTCTTGATGATCAGATGGTGGGTTGATTATTTCATGAGGAAATACATATGTGTATAATCATAAAATTGAAATAATTTATAAGTCAGTGGTGTGTATCATGAAACCATGCTTTGAATTTTTCTCTTGCAAGTCTGTATGACAATATTATTTATGAACATGTTTATACAGACTCTTGGTTATTTTGTAGAATGATAGAAGTTAAGCTAGTGCTAGTTTACAGTTTATTATTGAAATGAAATATTCATTCTTTGAGTAAATATGACACATATTATATTTAAATATTTGCATATATGTGAGTAATATAAGCTGTACTTTTATTTGCAAATACGCTTTTTAAAAATAGGTATTTCAACGGCCATCTTTATCGAGTTTGGAAACCTTAATGGTGTCACAGAAGTCTGAAATTGAGTATTTACAGGAGAGACTGAAAATAGCAAATGAAAAACTGTCAGAGAACAGATTGATCAACCAGGGTTCCTCAGAAAAGAGCATCTGGACAAGTGTTGAAGGGAAACAAAAGGTAGGGACATTTTTGTCATTTTTGTGAATTTGTCAGAATGAAGTTGGCAGTGCAAGCAATAAAGTTAAGAAACAAACAGGCACATTTACTTCTCTGCTTTTAAAAAATATTATGTGCCAAACATTCAATAAAATAATTGAGAGAAGAATGTTTTCCCTTTTTAAAGACTGAATATATATTCCTACTTTAATTAATGAAATATATAGTCTTATTATTCCTGTTTTGCAGTAAATTAATGTTCATATATTAATTTATCTATAGATTAGCTAAATGCATTAATTAGATACGTTATCTGCATAATAATTTTAAAGTGGTATAGTCACTAATTCAATATTCTAATTTTAATTATAAGAATTAGATATCTTAATTTTTTTATTCAATTATATTTAAATACTGCCCATGTGGAATATAAAATATTAAATGGAATTTAACATTAATATGTACAGTTATAAATACTGAGATTTAAAGGCATAGCAATAGTGAAAAATAAACAATTTTTGTAGCATGTTTGTTGTCTATTAATGTCTCAGGTTTCCCTTTTTGTAGTATTCATTATATATTCCTGTTATGATGCAAAAAATTCTTTGAACATTGACTAATATTAAAACTTCATATCACATTGTAAATATGTTATTTCTAGACAAAATTGAAATAACATTTCCCTAAAAATAAGTTTTAGACATATTTTTCTTATACTTGTTAGTTCAGCAATAGAAAATAATGTTTTTATTAAGTAGTAAGCCATGATTTTAAGATAATTGTTTTTTGTTCTTTTCAGTTTTTCCTGAGTGGAACAAATTATCTGAATAAAGAAAGCATTTAAAATTAGATCCATGTTTCTGTGGTACTTTTATTTATTTTCTCTAATGTTTGTAATTTTCAGAAGAATGAGCTTTATGTATATGTATGATATATGTACTTTTTTATTTAAGCATAACTGTATTTTATGTTTCTTGCAATTTTGGAGTACTTTCATGGCATTGAGCATTATTTAAGTGAAATAAGACATTCCTAAAATTGAAAGAAAACATTACAGGACCTAATTTGGTTACTTGCTTTATTGCTGAAGTTTAAAAAATGCATTGACTTGCTGTTTCATTGCTTTTAAAAACGTCAAGAAAACAAGAGGCATATTTTTAACAAAATTTTTTTCTTTCATAAGGATATTCAGTAAGTATGAACAATATGTTGCTCAGCTTAATAGTTGCTTTTACATATTCCTTCTCCAGATTGGTATATGAAGCTGTACATAATATAAACACACATTCATGTCTCTAGTTAGCCACATTATAGTTAATGACCATATGGTCATTACAGTATAAGATCTACTGTCTGTTGTATTTATATTCCTCAAGCATATTGTTCCTTCAACTTCACAGTGTGTTAAACTATTTCAAAGGGGAAAAAATCCTTTCCCTCTTGTTTCTGGTTGTCCTATCAAGTGTAACCTTGGACCCTTATAGAGCAATTAGACCAGCCTCTATCCCCTCCTTTGTAATGAGGTTTCTTGCATTTCTGAGTCTATAACCCTTTAGTCTTCCCTAATGGGACATCATTATTCTGAAAGAAACAATGTAAATGTAAATGAATATTCTCATTAACGAGTCACAGAGAAACCTTTAGCAGTAGCACTGTGGTAATTCGGCTTGTTATTTCTCTGGTATTCCATGCAGGATTTTTTTATAATTCATTATTAGTATTCAAAATTACGTGTTCTTTAATTTTGCATGTCTTTCATAATCCAGTGTTCCAACTAGTTCAACCATGTCCTTGTTTTATTCTCGAGGAACCACCTGTGAAACGTTCAAGGTCTTTGTCCCCAAAGAGCTCTTTCACAGACTCAGAGGAGCTAAAGAAGCTGAGAAAAGCTGAAAGAAAGATTGAAAACTTAGAGAAGGCACTACAACTAAAGGTGAACATTAAATCATTCCTTTAGTAATAACCTTACAAAGGTAAAGATAGAGAAAGTAAACATTCATTTCACAAACTACTGCTTATCCTTTATCTTTCCTGAATCTAAATATATGTATAAAAATGTGTAATCTGTTGGTCTTGTTTTAAGATTTCTGAGGATCATAAAGTAATAAAAAATTGCTGTTTAAAAACTATCACTTTAAAATTATTGGGGAATATTTTGGCTTAATATTGGAAATACATTTATTATAGTTTCTCAGAGGAAAAAAATAGAATTTTAACAACTAAAAAGCAATTTCTTTTGTTTTTTTTATATATGACTAGAGGCCCGGTGCATGAAAATTCATGCACTGGAGGGGGGTCCCTCAGCCCGGCCTGCTGCCTCTCACAGTCCAGGAGCCCTTACGGGCAGGAGGCAACCCGGCAATCAGGGGAAGGTGATGCCCCCATCACACCTCTGCTGCTGCCACTGCCAGCAGCACAAGCCTCGGCCGGCCAGCCCTGGTTACCTGAGCCTCGGGTGGCCCTGGGTGGCTGGGCAGCCACCATCCGAGGCTTGCCTGCGCCTCGGGCCGGCCCTAGGCAGCTGGGGGGCTGAGGAGACTGGGCACCACCATTGTGTGGCTGTGGGCGCCACCATCTTTGAGGGCGGAGCAGTCAATTAGCATATTCCCTCCTTATTGGCTGTGGGTGACACCATCTTTGCGATGGTGTGAGGGTCTATTAGCATATTCCCTCTTTATTTGATAGGATAAACAAAAAGACTGGTGAGTTTTAATTTATTCTATGACAAGCCCAACTTACACAGGAATATAAATACAAGCTAGCTCAGGCCACTTAGTGTCCTTTACAGAAAAATTACATAGTCAAAATGGTAAATAAATATACATTATTTTTTCCATTTCAGTTGAATTTGTTTTAGAATATATGACATTAGAATTGGCATTCTACCAGTGTTTAAGAAGTATATACCTTTCAGCTTATCTTTGAGAGTTTATTCTTTCCAAGTTATACTCTGAATTCTATTTCTCAGCAGAAGTTGGTTGTGCATATTGAACCAATGTTATACTGAGGACTTTTATTTTTCTGAGATTTTAATGTGGTTAATCTTGTCATTCTTCATTTACAACTACCTGAAGGCCTGCACTATTTGAGATTTTCCACTTAATTGATTCTCAAATAGTTTTATGATATTCTATGACAAGCCCAACTTACACATGATTAGTCTAATATATTTAAAGCTTAGATTCTTTGTCATATAATATAGATTACTCTTAGGGAGAAGGAGGTTTAACTTACATTATATATAGTCTAGAACAAAATATGGTTTACTAGTAGAGGTATAGTTAACCATGGCTACAATTACTATTTTTTTGCCTTTTCACTAAACATTGTGTTAATTTCTATTTATTCAGAGTTAAACTGTTAGTTCTCAAATAAAGGAAAATTATTATCTATTGTTTCTACCCAAAATAAAATGATCATATTATGACCTCAGCTTGTTAGCAGTTAGCCTACTTAAATTTGTATGCCTGGAGTTATTTGCCTATTTATCTGTTTACTCCAGAACTTATGAAGCAATGCAGTTAGCCAAGCAAAGTGCTAGTAACCTGTACAATAGGAGAAAAGATGACTTTCTATCACTAAGATCCTTTCTCTAGATAAGAACATGCTAAATGATTAGATAAATATAGTGTTTCAGTGTCAACATTTGGGTATTACAGGATATTATGGGCATGTTTAGGAAGTCAAGTTTATCATTTTCCTCCTTTTGCATAGTTCTTGAAATTCACATACCATGGCTTCTATCCTGTATTAATCTGGATTCTACAGAGAATCAAAACCAATAGACTATAACCCTTTAATCTTCCTGAAATAGACATCATTATTCTAGAGAGAGAGAGAGATTGATTGATTTACTATAAAGAGTTGGCTCATGTTATTATGAAGTCTGAGAAGTCCAAGATCTACAGTCATTAAGATCCAGGAAAGCCAATGGAATAGGTCCGGCCTTGTCCAAAGGCCTGAGAACCAGGAGAGATGATGGTGTAAGTTTCAGTCTCGGTCCAAGTTTGAGTCTGAGGGTAGGAGCTCTTTGTCCCAGCTCAAAGACAGTCAGGCATAGAGAAAGAAGTCTTTCTTACTCAGCCTTTTATTCTATTCAGGCCTTCAATAGATTGGATGAAGCCCATCACATTGCAAAGGGCAATCTGCTTTTTAAAAAATATATATTTTTATTGATTTCAGAGAGGAAGGGAGGGTGAGGGACACACAGAGAGAGAAACATCAATGATGAGAGAGAACCATTGATTGGCTGCCTCCTGCACGCCTCACACTGGGGATCGAGCCCACAACCGGGGAATGGAACCATGACCTCCTGGTTCATAGGTTGATGCTCAACCACTGAGCCATGCCAACCGGGCAGAGCAATCTGATTTTTTACTCTGCTAGTTTAAATGTTAATTTCATACATAAGTACCCTCACAGATACACCCAAAAATAATGATTAACCCAATATCTAGGCAATGAAGTTGGCATATAAAATATCCCATTTAGTAGTAGAGAATCTCCACTCATTTGCCCCCAGCATTCTGTGAGTCTTTGATAGACCCTTGTCTTTGGCAGGAAGGAATAGAACAATTCAGACATTTTTAGAGCTATTTTCTTCCACCTCTTGAATTTCTTATTTCAGAAAGTCTCAGTAGCATTCTACTAATTTTTTTTCTCATTTATTTTATCTAATAACAGCTCTCTTGCATAAGGCCTCAAGTTTATTTTTCAAAGTAACACTGATTTTCAGACAATTTATTTTTCATTTCTACTTTTTCTATATTCCTTTTTCAAGTTCATGTATGATAATCATGAATTTCAAATGCATGTTTTCTGTCACAGATTTGCAAGATAAGGCAAAAAATGGGAGCAATATTTTTTTGCATGTTATCATTTAGTAGGGAAGGATTTCTTATTTTAAAGGAGTAAAAGAATTGCATAAAATGGGTACTGTAATCAAGTGCATATAACAAAAGAAGTGGGTAAACAAAACCTGTATTGTAAAGCAATTCTAAGGAGAATGATTGGGCCCAGGGTGCTTTTTAATTTACATATATGCACTTTGATACATTGAAATGATGGTAGTTACTAGATCAGCCATAAGTCATGCATATTATTTTAATACTAGTTTTGAGTTTTGTAAAAATATTAACACATTCTCTTGCTCAGCTTTCTTTTGTGGCTAGTTGTACAAGTTTTCAAGATGGGTGACCAGTGTTGTAATAAAAGAGCCAACAGTAATGGAAGAAATGAAACCTATTACAAAAATCTCATCCATTTTCAAATCCTGACTTCATGAATGTAGTGAACTAACAACTTACAAAGTATAATTTGGAAAGCAATGCATCAGAGCTTTATGAAATTCATACTATCCTTGAGATCACTAATGCCATGAATCTTTCTCTACTATCATGCATTTGCCAACTTGATTCCATTAGCACTGTTCTCTGCCATTTAATAACATCAATATGACCTCTGATTACAGTTTATGTCTTATTTTTAATACTCTCATATTTATGAGCTTTATACATTCTGCTGAAATTAAACATCAATGGAATACTTTATTCCCTGAAGGGTGAGCCAATGTTTCATTAACAGTGTTTATACTCTTAGTTTGTCTTATGCCTGTCAAGGAGCCTTTGTCCAACTAGAAGACTAGATTAAGAATCATTCTGTTCTTATGAACTCAAAGTAGAATTGCATATATCATTGAAGAAAGTCAGTTCATACAACTTTCCTATTTTCTAATTTTTTAGTTATTTAGACTTGTTTGTACATATAAGTTAAATATAGAAGTTAGAGCCTCTATTTTAGCTAGTTTAATTGCAAAATACATAAAAGGTACTCAGTAAATGTTTTATTGAATTATCTAATAAGTGGATCTAATTCAGTGACTGTCCATTGCATATTTTTGTGTGTCCTCTTAGGAAAATACAGTAATTAGTGATGTTACATATATTTTTTATTCCTTATACTTGATTTTGTTATAAGAACTTTGTGGATAATAATTCCCAACTAAATTGCAATTGTTTTGACTTAAGCTATTATAAGTCAAATGGGACCTAAATAATCATAATCCAAACTACAGTTAACCTGTATTTTTAGAATATTATAAAAAAAATTGATTATTCTTTATAAACATTTCTTTTGAGATATATAACTTTTGACTGATATATATCTATTCTTGTAGTAAAATAAGAAAACTTTTATTTGGAATATATATAATCTATCTTTCTGTCTATCTATCTAGCTAGCTAGGTTATATTTATATAACATTTTTAACCCTCACCTAAGGATGTGTTTATTGATTTTTGAGAGAGAGAGAGAAAGAAATAAAAACATCAGTGTGAGAGAGAAACATCGACTGGTTGCTTCCCATATGCTCCCTGACCCGGGATTGAACCTGCAACCTAGGTATGTGCCCTGACTGGGAATCGAACCTGCAACCTTTTGGTGTATGGGACAATGCTCCAACCAACCGAACTACCTGCCCAGGACTTAACTGTCTATTTTGAAGTAGACTAAAAGAACAATAGTCTCTAGGACTAATTTAACCCATGTATTACAGTTGAATATTAGCATTATCAAAGCACAAATTAATGGATGAAACTTTAGTTAAAATAATTATTATATATTATGTCCATGAAATTTATTTATCAAATCTCTAACTTCATTTCATTTTAAATAGCTTAGATTTTAATAATTTCATAAGACTTATATAAACATTCTAGGATAAAAGAGCTGTGGTACATTTACACAATGGAATACTACTTGGTTATACTAGTGAAAAAAAGGAAGTCTTAACCCCTTGCGATAGCATGAATAGACCTGGAGATTATTGTGCTAAGCAAAATAAACCAGTCAGAGAAAGACAGCTATCACATGATCTCACTTATATGTGGAATCTAAAGAGCAAAATAAACTAACAAACAAAATAGGACCAGGGGCATGGATAAATGGAACAGACTGACAGATCTCAGAGGGGAGGAGTTTGGGGAGGACTAGAAGAGAACAACCAAAGAATATATATGCATATATGCATAGCCCCTGGACAAAGAGAATAATGTGGTGAAGCCCCATGGGGGGGATGGGCAGAGTGGTGGGAGGCTAAAGGACTTGAACTCTTATCAGCACTTAACACCCTGTATTTAGGCTCTTAATATATGGTTCTTAGGTTGAAATGAACAAAAATGAATTCAGGAGCCGGGATTTTTAACTATGATATAAACCAGTTACTTTTTGGTACTTGGTACACAAAGGACTCAAATACTTCCTAATAACTACTTAATAGAATTACTAAAGTTATCCTTGTAGACATTTATTAAAAGTAGAATGACAAAATAGCTATACTATTGAGATAATTAGAATTCAATAAAATAATGCAAACTCTATATTTAATCTTACTATTGATAAGGGAGATAGATAGTCAAGGAAACAGTGAATTTGGCTTCCAAATGATAAGAGCGTTAAGGAAGCTGAGTTGTGCTTTGTGCCTCTGTAGGGCAATCACAGTGCTTGTTTAATTTAGTCGTCATAATTTAAATCTCTGTCTTTGTATATTATACAGAGAAAGAAATTGTATTAATTTATATAGTGTTCTTAAGATTATGCATGCAGCTAATAGGAGAAAGCTTCAGGAATGGAATTCATATCTTTCTGACTGCCATGTGCCTGCTCATCTAACCTCACTATACTATTAGAGAGTACCTCTTAACCTCACTAAATAAGTATACAAGTTCCTTCATACAGAAATATGAGAGTTTAAAAAACAAATGTGAAATTCTCAAGGGTAAAAAAACTCAAGAATTTTCTTACTTTACTTTGAGAAACACAGTTCATAAGTAATACAAATATATCCTCTGAATTGAAAAATAGGCCTTTATAAGTTCATTTTGTGGTTATATCTAAAAATAAAGATTTATTGTGTGTGCTTTATTTAAGACAATTGTTTAACCAAGTAATGTTTGGTTTGTCTATTTCATGACCTCTTCAAGAGTACTAAATTCAACTTTCCCATCTTCATGGTACAACCCAAAAGGCTAACCTGCACTCCTCCTAGCATAGGTCCAAACTGATTTTCTTCCTCTTGTGTAATTATTGTGCCTTATAACAGACTAATCATGAATACATGGGCTGAAGAATGGTCTTACTTAAAGTCACTTACATAAATTGTATGTGCACTTATAATTAACAAACTAATCAGGTTAATATATGGATAAATCCTTTTGTTGAAAAATAAAAATAAAACCTCTATAAGATTGGCTCAATAAATATTTGTATGTATTAACAACAAGGAAAAGAAAACTAATTTGATAGCAAATATTTGAAATTACTTCATCAGCTTTAAAAAATCAATGAAAGTCAAATTTATCAAGCAATCCTGTGACTTTAGGAATGCTTTTCTTCTTAAACTACATAAGTATAAATTCATTCATATTTATATACTATTTTCTTTTAAATTTCATATTTTGATAGGAAACCTTTTATGTGTAACATTATACTAATACTTACTTCAGACTTGTGTGCTTGCTTTTTTGTGTTCTATAGAGCCAAGAAAATGATGAGCTAAGAGATGCCCATGAAAAACGCAAGGAAAGGCTACAGATGTTACAGACCAACTACAGGGCAGTAAAAGAGCAATTAAAACAGTGGGAAGAAGGCAGTGGCATGTGAGTTACATAGCTCATAAAGGCATTTCCCTAAATATTAAATGGAATGGAGTAGCATCATATAAGTGTTTTAATGGCTTTTGTTTGATTTTAAAGAAATTATTTGTTAGTCAAATCTTTATTGTGAATTTTTAAATAGAGAATATAATAAATGAAAACAGAAAATATGCTAGCAATAACTACAGGTTTTTCTATCATTTGCAGAAATCATTAGCATAAGTAATTATGAATTCTTATATAAATTTTTACTTCATTAGTGTAGCTTAATAAATGCTATAACTTAAAGCAAAAATTGTTCATATTTATTTGATTGAAAACTATTTTAAATAAATAAAATATTGGTGTTACAATATTTATTACTCAAAAATTATTTAAATTTTAATTGAAAGACAAGAGAAATATGAAATTCACACATATATAGTTAACTATCTTAAAACTAATTCAACTTAGTATGTAATTTGAAAATCTTTACTATCCATCAGTTTGTTCTGCAGCTTATCTGAATGAATTGGAGGTCTCAGTTCAATTGTCTTGAACAGGTGTTCAGTTGTTGGTTAGTTGTGACACTCTTGTTAACAGTATCAACAAAGGGCAAAGGACTGAATGTGTACAGAAAATCTACTACCCTTTCATCTTTTGAGATGGATCCTTTAGGGCAATGTTGATGGTACACATTGGTCTATTCAATAGAGAAATACTATTTCTAAATTGGCTAGTACAGCACTTTTACAAAATAAAAATGAAGAGTTTATGTATAGAAAATGAAAACATAAAGGGCATTTGGCATGTTTTGTAGATCTAATTGTCACATCTAATTTTCTTCCTTTGAAGAATGGAAAATGCAGTGATAAAACAGTTTGTCAGTAAAGCAGTGATAAAACAATTTGTCAGTAAAGCAGTGATAAAACAATTTGTCAGTAAAGCAGTGATAAAACAATTTGTCAGTAAAGCAGTGATAAAACAATTTAGATGCTCACCTGACTTTTTAGTAGTCACTAGAAGTGTGAAAACTACTTTCTCCCATATTCACTGATAACAGCTTGATTGACTATAGCCTTTTTTAGAAACTGACAATCTTACAATGTATGTTTTATTACTAGTGGAATGAATGAGAAAAATAGAATATCATGTTCCTGCTTGAAAGTTTGCTTTCCACAGTAACAGTTTAACTTTTTAGGAAATTATGATACAGGATTTTAATTTCTATGTACTTAGGTTTTAGGGAATTCATTCCATAAATAGTGAGCTTGAATTAGATGTTTGGTCAATAGATATTTTTTAAATTTAGGGAATATTTATATGGATTTTTATTGCACTTTGAACATGTGAAGGAAGAAAGCAACTTTATTTTTCTGATTTCAGTCCTATTTTTAAAATAAAGAGAGCAGATCCCCAACAACTTCGACAAGAAGATTCCGATGCTGTATGGAATGAACTGGCCTATTTCAAAAGGGAAAACCAGGAGCTAATGATTCAAAAGTGAGTTTCTTTTTTAACAATATGGGCTTAGATAAACATTTGGGAGAAAGTTTTTGTGAATTAAAGGCCCTGAGAGAAGTACCTTAGAAAATTTGGAAATGAAATCATCTTTTATTATGCCAATAAAATTTTTAAAAAGGACTAGTTTGTAAAATATATATGTATAATGCAATAACAAGTTGCACATTAGCTAGCTCTAGCTGCAACTGTATAATATGATCTAGGGATTGTGTTAATTAATGTGGCTCTCATCTGTTGGAGGTGTCGCTCTTCATTAGCCTGTATTTTAGACACTGCTGTGCTTCATTTTTGGAATGAGGTGGAGAGGGGATAACCTAGCCAGCCATCCTTGTTTGATCTCCCAGATACATACGCAGTGCAGAATGCCTGAGCTCTCTTGGTTCCCTGCCCTGTCCTGCTAATCCCAGTTGAGCTCATTATGGTGTAGCCTTGCTGCTACTCTTGGAGCCAGAGCTGTCCAAGCTAATTACTGGTAGCAGCAGAACTGCCTGTTAAGGGTCTGGTATGTATCTGCTAACATGGTCCTTGGTAGTGACCTGCAAAAGACACTAGGGAATTGCTTTCTTTCTTGCTGTGCACTGCCTGTCCTTTGGGCTTAATGCTGATCCCTCACATAGGTCTTTTAGCTGCCTTAAATATAAAACTTGATGAAGGATTCTCATATTTATAAAAACATACAGTTTGCGTCCTTGATCTTATAATTCACAGGCTATTATATTCAGCTTGGAAAAAAAAGAACACTTTCTTTTTTTGAAACAAAAAGGAGATGGAACAATATAATTAGTTCTTTTGCTACTTAACTATTTTCTCATTTAGAGTTAATTTTTGATATTCAGACCATGCAGTTTTGGGGAAAGCCTGGATGTTTTTTAGATTACTAGAACATAGCATTACCTATGGAATAATTTAATTAAATATTGAATTAGCTATAATCAAAATCTTATATACTATATAATACCACATGTAACTTTAGATTACTACCTTCTCTGTGTAATTGTAAACATTTGAGCAAATGATCATATCGGATTTAAATGTATACTTCCAATTACCTCTTAAAGTGTACTATACTCTATGAGTGCTATTTTTTCAATGCTAATAATAGTCTCTTATCTTGAAAATAATTTTATAGATTTGTCCCAGAAATATTCCTTGATAATTTTAATAGCTCTATTGAGATATAATTCACAAGACATATAATTCACTATATAAAGTGAATAGTTCAATAACTTTTAGTATATTAGAAGAGTTGTGCATCACAATAAATTTTAGAAGATTTTAATTAAGCCCCCCTAAAATCCCAACACCACTTAGCTGTGACCTCCCCAATTCTTCCACTCACATTTGTGAATATGTGTCCCTCTACCCACCAGCCCGACATAACCACTAATCTACTTTCTGTGTCTATAGATTTGCCTATGCTGTACATTTCATATAAATGAAATTATACAACTTCTGTTCCTTTGTGACTAGCCTCTTTTCACTCAGCATAATGTTTTCCTAATGTTTACCCATATTGTAGTACATATCAATATTTTCTCTGGTAATCTTTAGTGTTCTTTTTGTCTACATAAATGAAAGTTAATTTTGGACAAAGTGAATTAGGTGAGAAGACCTGGCCTACTTAGTTGCAAGATCTAGTCTATTCAAGAAAATTTCAGAGTTTAGCTGTAAGTGGGGATTATTTGGGATTTATTTTATTAATTAATGAAATAGAACTAAAGAAAAAATAATGCCTGTTTAAGAAAGTTAGAGAACTTCTTAGAACATTCTGTTCATTCAGCAATGTGTGTATGTTACAGGTAGCTCTTTGAATTAAATGTTAAGAGTCATTACTAAAAGTGTGGAATTTTTCCTTCCTGAAATCTGTTTAAATTCATTTGTGATAGCCATTTGTAAATATAAGTATTAACTTAGTTAAACATAGTGAAATTTGGATTAATAAACTTTAAAGAACAATAAATAACTGATATAAACTTTAAATCATATAGTAGCGCTTTGTAGGGGGAGGGTTGAGTTATTTTGTGAAACATTTAGTTAACAGTGTATTTGAGCTATTGCTCTGTGACAGGTACTGTGCTAGGTGAATGAAATGAGAGTTTTAGACACACTTTCTAATCTCAAGGAACGTCCTTGGAAACATGTTCAGTATTAAATGTTCAAATGAAATATGATGTTAAAATAAAACTAAAAGTCTTATAGTGAAACAAGACTTACAAATGTAAATATTTTATTCATTAAAATTTGTTTATAATGAGGAAAGAATTTATTTGCTTTTTAAAAATTTATATATAGTAGGTGAATTTTTTAGCATATAGTTTTATGAGTTATAACAGTGTATATATTTATATTTATATTTATATTTATATTTATATTTATATTATTTATATTTATATTTATCCAATAGATTTGAGTAACACCACTATCAGGATACAAACTAGTTCCATTATTTCAAAAAAAATTTCCTTTTTCTTCCTTTTTGTAGTCAAGTCCCTAACTCCTGGCAACCACTGAATTATTCTTCCTCATATAGCTTTGCCTTTTTTCAGAATGTCATATGCATGGGATTATATAAGCGTTACCTTTTTGAGCCTGGCTTCTTTCACTCAGCAAAATGCCTTTGAGATTCATGCATATTGGTTCATCCAGTTTGTTCCTTTTTATTGCTAAATGGTATTCTGTTGTATGGATGTTCCACAGTGGATTTATTTATTTCCTGGAGAACATTTGGGTCTTTTCATGTTTTTTTGTGTGTTTTTTTCAATTATGAATAGACCTGCTGTATATGGGTTTTTGCATGAGAATAACTTTTTGACTCTTTAAGGGAAATACTCTTAGTTGCGTTACTGGTATATGGTCAGTGCATGTATAACTATAAGAAACTGCCAAACTGTTTTCCAGAATGGGTATTCCATTTATCATTTCCACCAGGATGCATATGGGTCAAGTTGCTCTAATCCTTATCAGCATTTAGCTTTGTCATTATTTTTTTAGTGCATTGGTATCTCATTGTGATATTAATTTGCATTTCCCTAATGGCTAATGGTATTGATAATTTTTCACGTGCTTATGTGCTGTCTTTATATCTTTTTTATGACTTTCTGTTCAAATTTTTTGCCATTAAGAGCTAATAGTTATTAAATCAATTAAATGACCATTGTCTTTTATATAGTCTTAATATAAGTCATTAATCAAATATGTGATTTGCAAGTATTTTCTCCCACTCTATAGATTACCTTTTCATTCTCTTAACAGTGTCTTTTACATGACAAAAGTTTTAATTTTAATGCTCAGCTTAATATTTTTTTTATTTTATGGATCATAGCTTTGATGTCATATCTAATAACTATTTTCATGACCTGAGGTAATAAGTATTTTCTCCCACGTTTTCTTTGAAAAGTTTTATATTTAGCTCTGTGATCCATTTTGAGCTAATATTTGTATAAGTTATAAATTACAGGTTGAAGTTTATTTTATATTTTTTGCAAATTCTTGTCCAGGTAGTATGAACATCACTTTTGAAAAGACTACCTTTTCTCTAATGAATTGCCTTTGTAACTGTCAAATATTAACTGAATATATTTTCTGTCAGCCTATTGCAAATTCTATTTATTTCCATTCATCTGAATCCCTAAACTTTAGTGAATACGACACTGTCTTGATTACTGTAGCTTTCTGAGGAGTCTTAAACTTAGTGTGAGTCAAATAGCTTTATTCTTTTTTAAAATTGTTATGTCTTTTCTTTCCTTTTCTATATAAGTTTTAACTACAAAAATAGGTAAGGAAAAATAGCTGTAGCTACCAAAATAATGTAGGAATCTTGATTTGAATTGTGCTAAATCTATTGATCAGCTTGTAGAGAATTGACGTATTAACTATGTTGAGTCTTCTATTCCATGCATATGGTATGTGTCTTAATTTACTGAGATTCCTCTTATCAATGCTTTATAGCAGGGGTCCTCAAACTACGGCCCGCGGGCCACATGCGGCCCACCGAAAACATTTATCCGGCCTGCCGGGTTTTTTTGCTGCCACTGTGTGCATAGGAATTTGTTCATAGTTTTTTTTAAAACTATAGTTCGGCCCTCCAACGGTCTGAGGGACAGTGAACTGGCCCCCTGTTTAAAAAGTTTGAGGACCCCTGCTTTATAGTTTTATAATGTAGATTCTATATGTTTAATACTTTTGTTAGATTTATATTAAAAATGGTGAAGGGATTAAGCAAAATAAAAACAAAACAATTCATAGACACTGATAGCAGTATGGTGATTATGAGGGAAAGGAGGTTGGGGTAGGTAGAAAAAGGAAGAGAGGGATAAATGGTGACAGAAGGAGACTTGACTTTGGGTGGTGAACACAACACAGTATAATATAGAGATAATGTATTATAGAATTGCATACTTGAAACCTATATAATTTTATTAACCAATGTCACCCCAATAAATTCAATAATTTTTTTTAAAAGTAGAAAAAACCAGTATTTATATTTTAGAGCTATTCTAAATGGTATTATTTGCTAGTATATAGAGTAAGTTACATTTTTGCATGCTGACATTATATCTTACACTAGAGGCCTGGTACAGGAATTCCTGCACGGATCGGGTTCGGCTGGCCCATCCCCATAGGGGCCGATGGGGTAGGGCTGGCAGTGGAGAGGGGCCACAGGCGGTTGGTGGGCTGGCCCCGCCCCCTGGTCAAACTCCCAGTTGAACTCCCAGTCGAACTCCCGGTCGAAGGGACAATTTGCATATTATCCTTTTATTATATAGGATTGTTATATGCTAACACATTTCGTACCGCTCAGGAGTTTTCTCGTGTTTCGCGCGCCATCTGTTAAGGACCGCTCATGAGTGTTCTCGTTTTTCACGCCCATGGAAAAAGGAGCGAATCTAGATACTTATGTAAATTTTGTTTGGTCCCTCTTCATAGAGGAAAATGTTTTACACAGTACCATACATTAAAAGTGTACTAGGAACTTTAATTGTTTAATTGTTTTTGTAAATAAAAATGTTATAATTATTGAAAAACAACACCTAAAGTGCATTATGATGATTTAAATAACGTGCAATTTGCCCAAAAACGTTCGGTCCCTGGCGTATGTCTTAGAGATTTCTATACGGTACGCAATTGTGTTAATGAGCTAACTTTGCCATGTTATTATTTTGTTTCCTCTGTTTCCCTTTTCCTTCTTTCCAATGTGTTACTTGAACATTTTTTTAGAATTACCTTTTTATTTTTCTATAGTGTTTTCAAATATATCTCTTTGAGTTAGTTTTTTAATGTTTGCTCTAAGTGTTATATATACATTACATTATGGTCTACTGGTATCAACATTTTACCATTTCAGGTGGAATGTAGAAACCTTAATATTATACTTGTCACTGTATGCCCCCGCCTTTATTATATACTTGTCTTAAATATTTTCTCTAGTTCCATCCATGCTGTTGCAAATGGCAAGAGTTCCTTCTTTTATTCCTCAGCGTAGTATTCCATTGTGTAGATGGAACTGGAGAGCATTATGCTAAGTGAAATTAGCCAGTCAGAGAAAGATAAATACCACATGATCTCACTCATTTGTGGAATATAGAGAACAACATAGACTGATGAATAGGGACAGATCCAAAGAGAGAGAAACAGTGATCAGACTATCAATCCCCAGAGGGAAAGTAGGGGAAGGTGGGGGTAAGAGGAAGAGATCAACCAAAGGACTTGTATGCATGCATATAAGCCAAACCAATGGACACGGACAACAGGGGGATGAGAACATGAGTGGGAGGGGGGAGGTTGGGGGTTAATGGGGGGATGAGGACACATTTGTAATACCTTAACCAATAAAGAAATTAAAGAAAAAAATATTTTCTCTAAATACATTGGAAAACTATTTAGATGTTATAATTTTTGCTTCAATTTGCAAACGTAATTTTAAAACTTCAAAAGAAGGATAGCCTATACTGATAAATATAATAGAGATCATTTTCTTCTTTCCACTGATATTTCTTCACTTCTGACCTTCTATTTTTAAAAATCATTTTTTTTATTCTGTTTGAAGAGATTTTCTTTAGACTTTTGTTTATGGTGTGTTAGCTAGCAACACATTTTCTGTTTTCCTTTTCTAAAATGTCATTTTACCTTCATTCCTGAAGGTTATTTTCATTGGACAAAGAATTCCCGGTTACCAATTCTTGTCTTCAGCCCTTTAAAAATATATCACTTCCTTCTGGTCTCAATAGTTTCTTTCTTTTTCTTTTTTTTCCTCTTTTCTCTTTTTTTTGGTTTATTTTTATTTTTTATTTATTAAATCTTTATTGTTCATATTATTACAGTTGTTCCTCTTTTTTCCCCTCATAGCTCCCCTCCACCCAGTTCCCACTCCACACTTGGCCGTTACACCCCCACCCACTGTCCTCATCCATAGGTGTACGATTTTTGTCCAGTCTCTTCCCGCATCCCCCACACCCCTTTCCCCCCCCCCCAGAATAGTCAGTCCACTCCCTTTTTATGCCCTTGATTCTATTATATTCATCATTTTATTCTGTTCATCAGATTATTTATTCACTTGATTTTTAGATTCACTTGTTGATAGATGTGTATTTGTTGTTCATATTTTGTATCTTTTTTTTAAAAATATATTTTATTGATTTTTTACAGAGAGGAAAGGAGAAAGATAGATAGTTAGAAACATCGATGAGAGAGAAACATCGATCAGCTGCTTCCTGCACATCTCCTATTGGGGATGTGCCCGCAACCCAAGTACATGCCCTTGACCGGAATTGAACCTGGGACCTTTCAGTCCACAGGCCGACGCTCTATCCACTGAGCCAAACCGGTTTCGGCTATATTTTGTATCTTTACCTTTTTCTTCTTCTTCCTCTTCTTAAAGGATACCTTTCAGCATTTCATATAATACTGGTTTGGTGGTGATGAACTCCTTTAGCTTTTTCTTATCTGTGAAGCTCTTTCTTTGACCTTCAATTCTGAATGATCGCTTTGCTGGGTAAAGTAATCTTGGTTGTAGGTTCTTGCTATTCATCACTTTGAATATTTCTTGCCACTCCCTTCTGGCCTGCATCGTTTCTGTTGAGAAATCAGCTGACAGTCGTATGGGTACTCCCTTGTAGGTAACTGACTGTCTTTCTCTTGCTGCTTTTAAGATTCTCTCTTGTCTTTTGCTCTTGGCATTTTAATTATGATGTGTCTTGGTGTGGTCCTCTTTGGATTCCTTTTGTTTGGAGTTCTCTGTGCTTCCTGGACTTGTAAGTCTATTTCTTTCACCAGGTAGGGGAAGTTTTCTGTCATTATTTCTTCAAATAGGTTTTCAATATCTTGCTCTCTCTCTTCTTCTGACACCCCCATAATTCGGATGTTGGTACGCTTGAAGCTGTCCCAGAGGCTCCTTACACTATCTTCATATTTTTGGATTCTTTTTGCTTTTTGCTTTTCTGGTTGGGTATTTTTTGCTTCTTTGTATTTCAAATCTTTGACTTGATTCTTGCTGTTGGAACTCTGTATAATATTCTTTCAGTCATTGTATGCTTAACTTCTAGTTGGTCCTTTTTCATATCCTCGAGGGTCTCACTAGATTTCTTGAGGGTCTCACTAAATTTATCGGCGGTCTCACTAGACTTATTGAGGGTCTTCCTAAATTTATCGGCGGTTTCTAGAAAATTCTTGAAAAACCTTAAAAGTGTGGTTTTGAACTCTATATCCAGTCGTTTGCTTTCCTCCATTTCTGTCATTTGTGACATGTTTTTTTGTCTCCGCATTTTGGCTGTTTCCCTGTGTTGATAGAGTGGCTTTGTGTGGTAGGTGTCCTATAGGGCCCAGTGGGTCAGCCTCCCCAATTACTGGAGGTGGACACTCTCAGTGCACCCCTTTGTGGGCTTTGTGCACAGTCTTGTTGTAGTTAAGCCTTGATTGTTGTAGGTATCCCTGGGAGGAATTGACCTCCAGGCCAATTGGCTGTGAGAATCAGCTGTGTGTGCAGTGGGAGAACTTCTGTGCTGGAGACACCCTTACGGGGCAAGACTTGCTTCAGTGGGGCTTTGGTGCTCACTGAGTCTGCCCCCTGAGTGTGTCCCTTATGGATCTGAGGAGTTGTAATCTGGATGGTCCCACTCTGACCACTGGGTACACTGGCTCTTGGATTTCTAAGGAGGTGCTAATTTAGCCTCTGCCTGAGGCTACCCAGCAGGAGCCCAGCTGTGAAGCAATGCAAGCTGCTGTGGGGCCTTGGGCCTTCTTTTGGATGTTCTGGGTTTCTCTGATCCAGCTGCAGTTTGTCAGGTAATTTTAGATTGCAAAGGGCCAGGCCTTTTATATGCAAAAGCCTCTGCACACAGCTTGGGTGGGGCGGGGTCTCAGGGGATCAACAGGGCAGAGCAAACAGCTATGGCTGCTCCTCAGTCCTGCCCTAAGAGGCCCCTCTTCTCAGTGTCCCGGTAATCACTGCAAGCACCTCTGAGAGAAAGCCGCCCTAGAGTTCTAACCGATGCCAGACAGTTCAGTTTCTCCCCGTATGAGTCTGGGTCCCCAGAGACTCGCCCAGAACTGGAGTCAGAGCAGTCGGGAGCTTGAGACTCCCTCCCGATTGAAAAAGACAACCGTGTCCTCAGCTGCCAGCCCTTTCCACGTGCGCTGCATCCTCAGCTGCCAGCCCTTTTGGCGTGGCCTCCGTACCTCTGCACTTTACTTCCGCACCTCCTCTGAGTCTCAGTGTGCTTTTCTCTTTCCTTCTAGTTGTAGAATTTCCACTCAGCCAGCCTTCCTGTGGTTCTGGATGATGTCCGTTTTGTCTTTTCGTTGTATTTTTGAAGTGGTTGTGCGAGGCAGCAATTTCTGGTGTTTACCTATGCCGCCATCTTGGTTTCTCCTGGACTCCATAGTTTCTTTGGAAAATACAGTATAATTTGAATCATTGTAATTCTAAAGGTAATACATCATACCTCTAGCTGCTTTCAATCATTTTCCCTTTTTCTTTACTTTTCACAGTTTTAATTGTGACATGTCTTGGCATGGGTTTCTTTGGGTTTATCTGTTTGGGATTCTCACAGCTTCTTAAATTTCTAGGTTTACCTATTGTCAAGTTTCAGAAATTTTGGTCATTGTTTCTTCAACTGCTTTTCTCAGCCCCACATTATTTTTCTCTCTTTCTGCTTCACTTTTGGCTCTTACCTGAAAATAAGTGTGAGAATCCAAAATATTTGCAAATAATTACTTTTTGAGGAACTGCCAAACTGTTTTCATAGTGGCTCTATTATGTTACATTCCCACCAGTCTACTAAGGGAAGGCTCCACTTTCCCCACATCTTTGTTAATACTTGTTATTTTCTCTTTTTTTATTTTCTTCTTTCTTTCTCATAAGTTATAGTCATCTTAGTGACTATGAAGTGATATCTTATTGTGGTGTTATTTGCATATTCTTTTTCTTAGACATTTGTGAATATTACTTTCCATTCTGTAGGTTTTTCTTTCTTTCTTAATAGTGTCTTTTTATGCGCAAAAGTTTTTAATTTGCATGAAGTCCAGTTTATTTTTTCTTTTGTTGCTTATGCTTTGGGCATCATATCTATATAGCCATCGCCAAGTCCAAGATTATGGAAATGTATAACCATGTTTTCTTCTGTTTTGTAGTTTTAACTCACATTTAGATCTTCAGTTTATTTTTTAGTTAATTTTTTAAAGTTTGGTGTAAAGTAGGGGTCCAACTTTATTCTTCTGCATGTGAATATCCAGTTGTCCCAGGTACTCTTTTTATGGCTTTGGCAAACAGTCTATAATATCACATGTAAAAGTTAATGAAATGAACTAATAAGTTGAAAATTTAAATATATCTGTCCTTAAGAAATCAGTCCACCATGTAACATCACAGGTTATCATAAGCCACATGCAAAGAAGTTCTGGGATATCAAGAGTTGTACAAGTTGTCAGGGTCTGTTGAGAGGCAATAGATATCAAGGCTATCTGGCAACAAGCTTTGACTCTCCAGTAACTTTATGATTCAGAATTAAGGACAAGAAATTCATCCAGTGAGATTGAAGTCTTCAGAACTAAAGTCATCTCTAAAGTATTTTTAGGTAAGAGTATAGGAAGTTTCAGACCACGATTAGCACAAAACCTAATTCATTGCTGAGCTAGAGCCCCAAAGCCCAGAGTCCTTTATATTCCTTTCATCTATCTGTAGAAGGCTTCAGAATATGGTGCAAATAAAGACCTATAGGTAGGTTTTTAGAATTCACTCAAGATACTGTTAAAGTACTGGGGCCTGGAAGCAAGTAAATAATTTTAATTAAGTAAATAATATGTTTAAAAGGCCTTTAAACTATGGAGATTTATCATATTAGTTACATATAACCAAATCTGTATGATCCTTTGTATTGTGTGTGCTTTCATTCACTAATTCTAAATATGCTGGGAACTGGAACTAAAATATTGAGCAAAACACATGGCTCCAGGCAGGCCTCACAGGGCTTTAGTTTATTTGACACCACAAATAATCATCAATAAGCACAAGAATATCTATAATAATAAAAGCATAATATGCTAATTAGACCAGACAGCCGAACGACCTTCCATACGTCCTTCTGGATGAAGCCAGGGCTGTGAGGGCCAAGGCAAGCCGCCACGGCTCCAAGGGCCGAGCCCCTTGCATGAATTTCATGCATTGGGCCTCTAATATAATTATAAACTTTGATTAAAATGAAGCTAAAGCTCTTCTATGCCTTTCCATGTTTGTGTTTTTCCTAATTCTTTCCATGTTTTTCTCCCTCCTTCTAGTTCCTGCCATCCTCTGTAGTATAGTACACTTTGTTTGCTGTATGTATAATCAACCAAAATTGTGCGGCATATATATTTTTTTTATTATGGTAAAATATACATAACATAAAATTTACCATTGTAACCATTTTCAGGTGTATAGTTCAGTGTTATTAAATACACTCACATTTTTTGTACTACCATCATCAGAACATTTTCATCTTCTCAAATTGAAGCTCTGTACCCATTAAATAACTCCCCATTCCCTTTTCCCTCATCCCTTATATCTTTCTCCTTTCTAGCTCTATGAATTTGCCTTTTCTAGGTACTTCATATAAGTCAAATCATACAATACTTTTTGTGTGTCTAGCTTATTTCATTTGTCAGAATGTCTTCAAGGTTTTTTTCATGTTTTAGCCCGTATCAGAATTTTTTTTTTCTTTTTACGGTGGAACAATTTTACATTGTATGTATAAATCATGTTTTGTTTATTCATTCATCTGTTGATAACTATTTGGGTTGTTTCCACCTTTGGGCTATTATATTTTTGTTGTGTTTTCATTGTGTTTTGCTGCAGTTAACAAGATTTGGAATAAGAAAAAATATTATTTTGTATCTATTGGCAAATATTTCACTGGAGTAAATGGAAAACAGTATTTCAGTTTCATTTTCTATCTCTTCATATTAATATACATGTTGATTCCTTAAGTTGTTTTCATACATTTAAGACCATATACATGTAGTATTTATTTTTTGAGGTCATATATATTTGTCTATTTGTGCTACTATCACAAAATATCATAGACTAGGAGCTTATAAATAACAGAAATGTATTTCTCATAGTTTGGGGCTGGAAATTTGAGATTAGGGTACCCTCAACCTTTTCCAAGGTTGCAGATTTCTTATCTTCACATGATGGAAGGGGCAAGGGAGCTCTTTGGGGTCTCTTATAAGAGCACTAATCCCATGCATGAGTGCTACATCCTCATGAGCTAAGTACCTCCCAAAGGCCCCACCTCCTAATACCAGCATCTTTGGTGGTTAGAATTTCAACATGAATTTTAGGGGATACAAGCATTTGGATCATAGCACCATACATATAATTAATTTAATTACTGCCTTAATTTGTTTTCATACATATTTAAAAATAACATTTTTTAAATTACTTAAATAATAACAAAGTATTTACTTAAAGAATTATATAGTAAATTTTGAGTATTTAGTGAATAATCATTTGATTTTTCTAAAATAGTTATCAAAGTTAATTTCTATAAATGTAACTCAGTCTGTCTTAAAATACTTTTTTCTCTATGGAAAATTATCAATAATATTGAGTTTAACATCTGATTTGAATGCTAAAGACCATATATAAATATCAAATTTTTATTTTGAATGATATAGGTAACTAATACAAAGTGTATACATATTCTAAAAAACATTTCAGGCTTTAGAGTAATTTGTTTTCAGTGTAGGGCAGTTGCTTCTTAGGAGTCATAAGAAATAAATTGTACCATATATCATTAATGTAGGAATGTTATAGGCAACATTATTTTCAGATGTGAAAAGACATTCAATTTGGTAATATCTTACCTCACTACTTTTAGTTCCATCCCTTGAGAGAAAAATGTCACTCTGAGATATATTCTTAGGACTTTTAAAAATAACTTGAACTAGGATTATCAATAAGGGTATTCATTGTGGTATTTTTGTAATAGTTCAGAATTAGAAGCAATCTAAATGTCTATTAGTATGTGATATAAGTGCACCGTGGTATGTTAATACCTGGTATAATGTGATACTATGTGGCATTTAACATGAATAAATTTGATCTATATTTATTAAAATACATATGCTTATAAAACAAAAGCTGACTTAAGAAAGTTGAATAGTAGCATATATGCTATGATATATTCCTGAAAGATATAGAACTTTCAATCATAGAACAGTACATTTTTGTGGATATACATGTATGTATATACACATATACACAAAAATATAATTATATATAACTATATATGTGTGTGTGTGTACATACACACACACACACACACACACACACACACACACACACACACTGAGTGGCCAGATTATTATGACCACCTGACGTTTATAGGCAAATTAGCTATAATTTCGCGCTGAAGTTGCTAGAGGGCCAGACCATTATAAATAGGGAAGCAGGTTGTTTACCACGACAGTAGAAGTGATTTTTTTTCTGAAGATATGGGTAAACAATGTGATTTAACAGCCTTTGAACATGGGATATATTTGAACGTGAGTGGCCAGATTATTATGACCACCCCACCAGTACTTCGTTGGGCCACCTTTTGCCTTCAATACTGTGCGATTCTTCTTGGCATTGACTCCACGAGAAGCTAAAAGGTGATGTGAGGAATCTGACACCATGCCTGTTGAATAGCACTGTCCAGTTCTGTGAGATTTGATGGTTTTGGAACCAGCTGCCTGATGGCTCTTTTAACTTCGTCCCACAAATGCTCAATTGGATTGAGATCTGGTGATTGTGGGGGCCACCGAAGCAAGGTAAAGTTGCCCTCATGTTCTTGAAACGACTCCTGCACAATACGAGCACCGTGGCATGGCACATTGTCTTGTTGGAAGAAGCCATCTCCATTGGGATACGCCATCAACATGATAGGATGAACTTGATCAGCAATGATACTTAGGTATGTTGTGCTATTCAGATGTTTATAATGATCTGGCCTCTAGCAACTTCAGTGGGAAATTATAGCTAATTTGCCTACAAACGTCAGGTGGTCATAATAATCTGGCCACTCAGTGTATATAGTATTAAAACATGAAACACACACACCAAATTAAAGATACTGATAATTTCTGGGAAGGGAAGAATGATGTAATATTGTATCAGGTAATACTATTTACAGATCATTTTATTTTTCACAAAAATGTGAAACCTTGGTCTAAACCTTGAATTAAATATGGCATAATGTTAGTGTTTTAAAATCTAGATTGTTAGTACATTAATGTCGGTTATACTGCTCTCCATACTTTTTTTAGTGCTTGAAATATGTTCTATTTATTTAAGTATGTACTCAATGTCCCAGTAATTACACTTCTAGTTAAAAACATTGAGCCCTAGCCGGTTTGGCTCAGTGAATAGAACGTTACCTGCAGACTGAAAGGTCCCGGGTTTGATTGCAGTCAAGGGTACTTCCCCGGGTTGCAGGCTCGATCCCAAGTGGGGGGTGCAGGAGGCAGCCAATCAATAATTCTCTCTCATCATTGATGTTTCTATCTCTCTCTCCCTCTTCCTTCTGCTCTGAAAGCAATAAAACATATTAAATTTAAAAAAATATCATTGAAGCGATCTTGCATAGAGACACATAGAAGGATGTTCACTACATCAATGTTTATAATTATGAAAAAACTGGAAACAACCAAAATATTAGTTGATATAACTGTATAGCTAGAAGTTCTAAGAACTTCCTTTTTTACAAGGCTATTATAATTAGTAGAATATTTTACCTTATACCATACAAAAAATTAAATCCTAAATGGACCGCTGACCTAAATGTGAAGGTTTAAATAATTTCGCTTTCTGGGGGAAACATAGGAGAACATCTTTTTGATTTTATAGTAGGCCAAGGTTTCTTAAACTGATTTTAACAGGATTAAATATAAACTAAAAATTGATGAACTGGACTATATTAAAATAAAAAAACTTATGTTCAGTGAAAGATAGTACTAAATGAATTAAAAGGCAAGTTTCAGAGTAAAAAGAGTATTTGCAGTATATAGGTCCAGCAAAGGACTAGCATCCAGAATATATGAAGACTTCCTGTTAACATAGCTTTAGGATATCCTTTACTGAGGCTTGCTTATCCCTGCTCATTAGAATGACCCTGTGGGGTTCTTTCCTGAATGCCTTTTGCTTTCAACAGAGATTCTCATCATTAGTTCACAATTTAAATGTCTCCAGTGCTGTGAACTGTTTTTCTAGTTGTTATTTGCCTGCCTTATTTAGCTTCATACTATGCATATGCAACAAAATATTAGCCATAGACTCAAAAGAATTCTTATGTAGATTTCTGTAGCTCTTTCTCTTTGTAGCTTCCTCCTCTCTAGGTACTGTACTTCACAAATTCTAGCCATTTCAACCTTCCAAAACTCTAATCTCTTCTTTTTAAAAATATGTTTCAATTAATTTATTTATTTATTTATTAATTTATTGAGAGAGAGAGAGAGAGAGAGAGAGAGAGAAAGAAACATGTGAGAGAGAAACATCAACCAGTTGTCTTCTTTATGCACCCTAACCAAGGATGGAACCACAAGCTGGGTATGTGCTCTGACTAGGGGAATTGAACCTGTGACCGTTCTGTGCACAGGACAGTGATCAAACAACTGAGCCATACTGGCCAGGGCTCCAATCTCCTTTCTTTCAACTTACCATGGTGTGGCCCCTTTCTCCCTGCATCATGGTATGAAGATTGTCTCCTGGCAGAAGTATGGGCTGACATTTTAGGGTTCTCTTGTTAATGGAACCCCAATGTTTTCCCTTGGTTCTACCTGCTTTGATGTGCTGGCCCAAAGAAATGCACAAACAGGAGTTTGCAGTATAGAAAGAAAAAAAGTAGTTTAATATTGAATTGGTCAATATGGAGATGAAGAGCTAGTACTCTAACTAAACCAACTCCCCAGTGGCATGTAGATTACATGTTATATGGGCAAAAATCATGAGACAGTGGGTTGGATTTGTGCAATAGATCATTTCTTCAGGTCTTTGCCAGCATCGCTCTGTCCAGTTGTTACTGGGGCAAATAGGAAATGCATTTCAAAGATACATGCAGAAGAGGATGAGGTATAGTGGCAAGATTTTTTAGAGCAAAAACAGTGGACTGCCCCCAGGTTCCTGATGTCTCATCCATGGCCAGGTGGCTCAGCTCACTCTTGCTGCAGAAGTCCAGCCTCTGGGACTGCACCAAAACCAGGAAGAGGCCAGAAGCCAGAGCTGCCTTGCCATTAGCCTCACTTCCTGTCTCTAGTAGTTCAGCCCAGTCTCTGTTCCCATCTCTCCAGCTTTCGGTACTGTGCATCCTCCTCCTACTTGGCTGCCATACCCAGGCCCCTGTGGCTGCTATAGAGAGAAATGGAGAGTCCCTTAAGCCTTTGTTAAGCTTTGATTATATTACATTGGCTTTAGGAGAGAGTAGGTTTTCTTTCAAACTATCCAATCTCTTTCCTTTTTCTTCCCAGGCTTGTGCTGGGCCCTCCCCCTATCTAGTCTCTTTCCTGAATCTTCTGGGGTTCCATGCCCTAATCCCAGGGGTGGGCAAACTTTTTGACTCGAGGGCCGGAGGGCCGAAACAAAAGCATGGATGGAGTGTTTGTGTGAACTAATATAAATTCAAAGTAAACATCATTACATAAAAGGGTACGGTCTGTTTTTTTTTTTTAGTTTTATTCATTTCAAATGGGCCGGATCCGGCCCTCGGGCTGTAGTTTGCCCAAGGCTGCCTTATCCTATCTGACCTTTTTTTTCAGGCTAACCTCCTCCCCTTTTTGATTCCTATTTTGGCTTCTACTGTGCATGCCTCAAAGTTCTGTTTGTCATCTCACTTGTACTGCCCATAAACTTAGTGGAAGGCCTCCCCTGCCCATCTTGACTTCTACTGTGCATGTGCCCAGCAAAGGAATTTCCCCCCTGGCTGGTTCCACTCCCGCTCCTAGTTTGCAGGACCAGATTGGTTGTTTCCTGGGGAGACTGGAAAGCTGTTCACTCCTGCCTGCTTCTGCACACTCAGGGATTAGTCCCTTTGGCAGAGGATGTGGCTGTCCCCTGGGGTGTCTGTGAAGCTATAGCTTCCTAGTTAATCCCATTAATTAGATGTCTAGCTCCATTCTCTTTTGTTAATACCTAGCTAGCTACCTATGCTAAACAGTCTTATGGGAAAGTAGCCAGGGGGTTATTCCACCTTAGGGCTCAGGAACTGAGACATAATTTAAGATGTTCATTCTAGCCTGCTAGAGGTCTGGACCATGTGACCCTTAGTCATGTCCGGGCTTACTCTCTGCTGCTGCCTCAGGAGTTGCTGATTATCTGGGCAAACGTCTGGGTGGGTGGGGGATAATTGCTAGAGCTAGGATTTAAAATTTCATCAGTTGTAAGGACCCTCAGTTGCAGTCTTTGTTGATTTTATATCCCACAGAGATCATAGTTCTTTGCTGCTTATTGTCCAGCATTTAAATGTAGTCATTTCATATAATTTGTCCAGTAAGTAGTAGATTATGAATTGTGGTCCTCAGACTCAACAGAGTAGTAGAATAATTTGAAACCTCAGATTAGTGGGTTGTTTGTAGATAGGCAATATTCATCTGGCTCAGGAGTGCCTGGGCATTGACTCTGTCAGCCCATCCTCCAAACACCCAGTACGATGTGGTTTCTTGAAACTTAGTTTGACTTAAGAATAAGTGGCCCCTAGTGTTTATAAATACTTTTTATTAGAAGTAGGGATTGTGTGAGTTCTTCCTAAAAAAGAATAAGCTGTAAGTATAAAATAAAGAAGCAAGAAATAACATTACCCAACAACTGTAGCCCTTTGTTCTGCTGGGTTAGTGATTTGAGAGCCAAGGAAAACTAAATTGAGATGAGCTACATCTGCTTTTTCTTTGGGGGGCCATCTTGCTTCAGTTTGTTCCATGTTCTTAGCTAAACAAAGTAGGAAACTAATCCAAACTCTATTTGATTATATTTTCTGTATTTCTCTTTTTTACCTCTTCTCATTTGAATATTTTATATTTGTTTTTCATTCTTTAAATGCTTTTTCTTGAAATTATAGCATACACCATTTATTTGACAAAGTCTGACGTTCATAACTACCTCTATCCTGGTACAACAATGAATGCAAAGATTTTTAAATGCTTTTAACTCTGAACCTTTCTACGTTCTTATATTATTTTGTTGTTCAGAACTTCAGTTCTACCTTATTTTATCTCTACCTTAACTTCAATATTGTTATGATTGCTTTGAATAATAATGTTTGTTTAGTTACATGTATACATTTACAAACGTATTTCATCATCATTGCCTATTTTGTTTCATTCATTGCTTTCGAGTTTTTTTCTTAAATTATATTTTTAATAGCTATTTCATCTATGATGCACGAATAGTAACCCTTGGAATGTGGAAAATATTACTTATTTTCCTTCTAGCTTTTCTTGTTTGTGTGAAGTCTGTTGTCATTCCAAAATTCTTTAGTTGTTAATTGATTTTTGTTTGCAATTCAGTGGGTTTTAAAATTGTCTCTTTTTCAGTTTCACTGTTTCTAAGTGTGATTAGTTTTATTTATCCTGTTTGCATTTTTTTATATTTTCTTCATCTGTTTATTCATACTTTTACTCAGTTCTCAATTTTTAGTTGTAATATTTTCGAATATTGTCTCCCCATCCCCAAATCTTCTCAGATATCTCAGAAATTAGGTGTTTTCTGGACTTCTCATTCCAACATACTTTATATTGTTACTGTTTTTCTCTTCTTTGTTTCTTTGTGTGGTCTTTGATTTTCCAGTTTTCATTAGCTCTATCTGTGTGCTATTTAACTCATCCACTGAGTTTTAAATTTCAATTGTGTTATTATTATTAATAAATTTACTTTATTTAGCATTTCTATATATACAGGTATGTAGATTTATTTTTTGTCTTCTTTTGTTCCATAAATCCCTGTTCTTTTTAATATGCTTGTCACCTCTTTTTCTTTTTTTCAACATTTTAAAAACTCTAATATAAATAATAAATCATTTCTAATTGCTCTATTATATCTATTTTCTTGTGCCTTTGCCGATTTTAGCAGTGGTGATATGTAGACTGTCATTCATGGCTTTGAAGTTATTTATATGTTTATTCTTATCTGTAAACTTGACTTCTTTGAGAATTATTTTTCATGGTGGTGTTTCTCCTATCATTTCTTTCAATTGTGTAAGCCTGTCTGTATTAGATGATTGTGAACTCTCCAGTGTACATTGGCCATAAACCTGTTTTTACATTATTATTGATTTGTCAGGTCTCTGCAAATATATATGGCCCAAATTTGAGACTTAGGATTCTGATCTCATATAGTTCACTCTGTCCTGCCCTCACACTGGAACAGGAAGCCTCTTTTCAATAGAGGTCTAACCAGACAAGCTCTGGTATTCAGGATTTTATTCAGCAATATTTTGTCTCCCAGCTTTCTGCAGTTAGCCCATGTTTATCTATCAGTCATGAAGGGCCTTGTGCATAAGCTTCCATCCCCACTGAGGTCTCAAGGTCTGAGGCCTCCATGGGCATTACTTGATCCAACTCTCTCATGATGGAACGTCAATTCCATTTTACTGGTAAGGGTTCTTTATCTTGGCATCTAGAGATTTACTATCTTTGCTTTAAGTGGTATAAATTAACATTTTTATAATGTTATACATAGCATATTGAGTGTTAGGAAGTGGTCAGATAACTCAATATATGATTTTTAAAAATCATATAGTCTATTTTTTAAGTATTTAACATTTTTAAAAATTTCAGGTCCTCATTAAATACTATTTTAATTGTTAAGATTTGTTTTATTGAATTTTACAGAGAGGAAGGGAGAGAGATAGAGAGTTAGAAACATCGATGAGAGAGAAACATCGATCAGCTGCCTCCCGCACACCCGCTACTGGGGATGTGCCCGCAACCCAGGTACATGCCCTTGACCGGAATCAAACCTGGGACCTTTCAGTCCGCAGGCCGACGCTCTATCCACTGAGCCAAACGGGTTTCGGCAAGATTTGTTAATGTTAATATATTTTTGCTTTTATTTTACTTCAGTTTAGTTCATATATTTTTAAATAGCCTGCTGCCTTTATTTGTTTGTTACATTATTCACTTCAATAGTTACTTATGTTAATTTTCATAGGATGAATCTTCAGGAAGAATTGGATAAACTTAAAGTGCATATGTCTATTGACAAAGCAACAATACAAGAATTGAATACATGGATAGCAGAGAAAAAAGAAGGTAAATTTTTTGTGAGAATAAATACTTAATGTAGGCATTTTAAAATTTTTAGTTCGTGATGTTTTATTTTCAATTTCATCTAAGAATCTTACATTTTCCCCCTTTTCCCATGGCTTTACTGGTTTGTATCTCATTAACATCACTTCTCATGAGAAAATGAAATAGAACACCTAAAAGTCAGTAATTTATACTTAATAATTAAATTTTCATGTACCATTTATCAGTCTATTGTACCAATTATTGTTGTTCCAATTGTTCTCACCAGTGACTTGTCAGGCTCAATATTTGAACCCCTTTATTTTACACCATTGATTTATATCATATTTCAAGCTTACTTTTTCACTGATTTCTGAAACATTGGTTTTCCCCTGTTTTACCTTCTACTTTTCTTTCCTGTATCTTTTCAGTCTTCTACTAGAACTTATTTATATTTTTCCCTTAACTATTGGTATTCTCTAATACTTTAACTTTGATCTACTTCCTAAAAATAATACCTCTGTTGTTTTTGGAAAAATTACACATTTTTTTTTAAATTATACATATTTAAAAGCATTCAAGCAATGAGAAAGTATAAAAAGAAAAAAAAACAAAGAAAAAAACTAATTCACAAACACTTAAAAATCAGAATTTCAGTATTAAATAACTAGAGGCCCGGTACACGAATTTGGGCATGGGTAGGGTCCGGCCCACCACCCTGATGGGGACCCAGATCAGGCTGGTTAGCTGCTACAGTGCACATCATAGCCATCAGTCATTCTGGTCGTTCTGGTTGTTCTGCTGTTCTGGTGTTCTGGTCGCTGGGTTTTAGATATAGAGATTATCAAATCAAAAAATCTCTTCATACTCATATAGAAATAAGTTTAGATAGAGAAATTACATAAAATGAATCATAATATATGCTCTTTTTAAGAAAAGATATTTGCATATATTTTATTTTGGATCAATCAAATAAAAGCAAACATAAAAGTAAAGGAACTGTTGTTGAACTTTAGATAAATGTTTGAAAAACATGTAAAAATAATAATTAAAATGCAATAAAACACTTGAATATGGAAAATATGTTATTTAAAACTAGAGGCCCAGTGCACAGATTCGTGCACTGGTGGGGTCCCTCAGCCTGGCCTGCACTCTCTCGCAATCTGGGACCCTTCAGGGGATGTCAGACTGCCTGTTTTGGCCTGATCCCCACAGGCCAGGCCAAATGTTACTTCAAATGAAATGGATTAAATGTTCCAATCAAGAGACACACAGGGACTGAATGGATAATATAAAAAGACCCTTACATATGCTGTCTGCAAGAGACTCATTTCAGATCAAAAGACACACACAGATTGAAAGGAATTGGGAAAATATATTTCATGGGTCTCTGCTAACTCTGGGCAGTTAGTAACAGAATTGAATTGAATTAAAATGTAGGATATTGCAATACATTTCTTTAACATTTCTTGCAATATCAGTTTGGTAGTGATCAATTCCTTTAGCTATTTTTTGTCTGGGAAGCTCTTTTATCTGTCCTTCAATTCAAAATTATAGCCTTGTTGGATAGAGTAGTCTTGGTTTTAGGTGCTTGCTTTTTATCACTTTGAATATTTCGTGCCAATTTCTTCTGGCCTGCAAAGTTTCTGCTGAGAATTTATCTGACAGTCTTATGGGAGTTCCCTTGTAGGTAACTAACATTTTTTCTCTTGCTGTTTTTAAGATTCTCTCTTTGTCTTTAACCTTTGACATTTTAATTACAATGTGTTTTTGTGTGGGATCATCTTTTATAGGATTCTCTGAGCTTCCTGAACTTATATGTCTATTTCTTTCACCAGGCTAGGGAAGTTTTCCATCATTATTTTTTCAAATAGGCTTTCAATCCCTTGGTCTCTCTTTTCTCTTCTTTTCCCATGGTGTGAATGTTAGTACACTTGAAGTTGTCCCAGCAGGTACTGTCTTCATTTTTTTGGATTCTTCTTTTCTTTTGCTGGTTTGATTGGATGTTTTTGCTTCCTTACTTCCATATCACAGATTTGATTTTCTGCTTCATCTACTATTGATTCCTTGTAATGTATTCTTCATTTCATTTATTGTATTCTTGATTTATGACTGGTTCTTTTTTATGTTTTCTATGTTCATTTTATGTTTTCTATCTTTTTGTTGAAGTTCTTACTTAGTTTCTCTATACTTCCACTAAGTTTATTAAAGCATCTTTGTAACCAGTGATTTGAATTCTGCATCTGGTAGATTGCCTGTCTCTATTTTATTTAGTTCTTTGTCTGGAATTTTGTCCTGTTCTTTTTTTTTTTTTAATATATTTTATTGATTTTTTTACAGAGAGGAAGGGAGAGGGATAGAGAGTTAGAAACATCGATCAGCTGCCTCCTGCACACCCCCTACTGGGGATGTGCCCGCAACCAAGGTACATGCCCTTGACCAGAATTGAACCTGGGACCCTTCAGTCCGCAGGCCTACGCTCTATCCACTGGCCAAACGGGTTAGGGCGGCCTGTTCTTTATTTGGGAAATGCTTCTTTGTCTCCTCACTTTGGCTGCCTCCTTGTATTTGTTGCTATGTACTGAGTAGAGCTGTTTTGTCTCCCAGCCTTGGTAGAGTGGCCTTATGTAGTAGGTGTTCTGAAGGGCCTCCTTGGTAACCTGAGCTGAGTGTTCCAGTTGTGCCCCTTGTGTGGGCTGTGTACATCTTCCTGTTGTAGTTAGCCTTGATTGCTGTTGACACATCAATGGGAGGGATTTGCCCCAAACTGATGGGCTATGAGGACACTCTTGACTACAGTGGAGGAGCTGCTTTTCAGGGTTCAACCCCACAGAGTAGGACTTGCTTCATTGGGGCTCTGGTGCCTGATGAGTTTGCCCCTTGAGTCTGTCGCTTGTGGAAGTAGTTGTGGAAGTACTTTGATGTGATCTGAAACTAATCACCAGGTTCACTAGCTCTGAGGCCTTTAAGGAGGTGCAGGTAAATGTCAGCTGCCACCTGTGCCCTGCCCGGGGCCAGCCAGCATGAGCTACAGAGCTATCTGCAGAGGGTTGCTACTTGGGCTAAGCTTGCAAAGGCCAACCTGTAAATCAAAGATGGTTGCCACTAATGCTGCTCCTAGGAACACTTAGCATGAGGTATGGGGCATGTCAAGGACAGATGTTGCTTGTTTGGGGCTTGTGAACCTTTCAGAAATTTTAGGACAGTTGCAGCATGAGCCAAGACAGGCCATTTATATGGGAAAGCCACTGGAAACAGCCTGGGTGGGCCTGGCATGAAGGTTGGGGAGGAGACAGGTATTTCAGGAAATCACCAGGGCAGAGCGAACAGTCAGCCTGGTTGTTGGAAACTCAGATGTAGTGCTCTTTAGCCAGCTCTGTGGGGGGAGGGCTTAGAGAGGAACAATCGCCTCTGCCAGCACTTCTGTCTGGGAGAAAGCTGCCCCTTCAGCTGTTGCCCCAAAGCCAGACAGCTCAGTTCCTGGAACCCAGTATATCCCTGGTACCTTTCGAGCTGCTGCCCCAGTGCTGGAGCTCAGAGCAAGTGAGTCCCAGTATGTCTGTACATGGGCACTTTAAGAGCAATTCCTTGCACTCAGCCACAATCCCCACTGATTTTCACAGCCAGAGGTTATGGGGACTTCTCTTCCTGGCACTGGAACCCTGGTGTTGGGGGTTTGGTGTGAGGCTCTGACCCCTTGCTACTCAGGAGAACCTCTGCAGCTGAGATATCCCTCCTCATTTTTAATCACCACACAGGGTGTGGGACCAGCCCATTCTGAGTCTCTGAGCCCCTCCTATGAGTCTCGATGTAGCTTCTTCTTTATATATTTAGTTTAGGACTTCTGTTTAGCTAGACTTGAGGCAGTTCTGAATGATGGTTGGTCTGTAGTTTAGTTGTAATTTTGAAGTGGTTGTAGGAGGATGCAAGTAACACATTTACCACCATCTTGACCAGATCAATTTAAATTAATTTTTAATGTAATCCAAAAGAATTAAGAAAAAAGAAAAAAAAAAACATAGAAGCTAGAATAAAATAAATTTAAACAACTCTGAATAAGCAAATCTGAAAGTTAAAAACAAAGAAAGTGGAGCAAGATGGATCTCCTTAAAAATTCTTTTAAATCAGAATGTGTTTTTATAGTAGTAACTAGAGGCCCGGGTGCACAAAAATTTGTGCACTGGGGG
>NW_005871192.1:1718623-1740906 GCF_000147115.1 Myotis lucifugus | reverse complement strand
CAGGAAGATAAACGACAGCTGGCTTAGGCCTGCTCCTGGGTGGCAAGAAGGCCAGGGCCACAATGCATAAGTGCAGCCCCTGGTCGAGCTCAAGAACAGGGCTTATTGGAGAGTTGAGGCGCCGCCCCCTGTCATGCACAGTAGCAGGGCAGATTGAGAGGTTGTGATGCCACCCTCAAGTCACGCTCAGGGTAGAGGCCGATTGGAGGGTTGGGCCCCCGCCCCCCGGTCACACTCAAGGCAGGATCGATGGGGAGGTTGCGGCACCACCCCCTGTCACACAAAGAGCAGGGCAATCAGGGGGTTGGGGCACTGCCCTGGTCACGCACAGAGCAGGGACCATCAGGGGGGCTGGGCTCTGTACCCTGTCACTCACAGAGCAGGGCAATCAGGGGGTTGGGCGCTGCCCCCTGTCATGCACAGAGCAGGGCCCATCAAGGGGTTGGGGAGCTCCCCCCTGTCACGCACAGAGAAGGGCCGATGGGGAGTTAGGGGCACCGCCCCCTGTCACACCACAGAGCAGGGCGGATCAGGGGGTTGGGGTGCCCCCCTCTATCACCCACAGAGCAGGGCCGATCAGGGGGTTGGGGTGCCGCCACTGTCACACTCAGGGCAGGGCCAATGGGGAGGTTATGGCTCTACCCCGTCACACACAGAGCGGGCCTATGCCGGGGGGAGGGTTGGGGTGCCGCCCCCTTCAACACACAGAGCAGGGGCGATTAAGGGGGTTTGGACGCCGCATCCTGTCACACACAGAGCTGCAAGGGCGATCAAGGGATTGGGGAGCTCCCCCCTATCAGGCACAGAGCAGGGCTGATCAGGGGGTTGGGGCGCCTTCCCCTGTCAGGAACAGAACAGGGCAGATAGGGAGGTTGTGGCCCCGCCCCCTGTCACACACAGAGCCGCAGGGCGATCAGGGGGTTTGGGCGCTGCCCCCTGTCACGCTGATTCGGTGCCAGGAGCCTCGCAGCTCCGCTGATCCCGGTGCTGGGAGGCATATTACCCTTTTACTATACAGGATAGAGGCCTGGGGGCCGGCTGGTTTGCCCTGAAGTGTGTCCTGGATCAGGGTGGGGGTCCCTACTGGGGTGCCTGGCCAGCCTGGATGAGGGGATGATGGCTGTTTGCAGCTGGTCACACACCCTTCAGGGTGGGGGTCCCCACTGGGGTGCCTGGCCAGTCTGGGTGAGGGGCTGAGGGCTGCTTTCAGGCTGGTGGTTGTTGACTGAAGCTCCCAAGCGCTCCTTTTTTTTCTCTTTTTTTTATTTTATTCTGGGCCAGCTTTAGCTCTGGCTCTAGCTCTGAGGCTTCTGCTGCTGAGCGTTCTATAATCGAAACAATGTATAACTCCAGCTCTGAGATCCTGGCCTTTTGTTTAGCTTCTATATTTGTTAGAATGTTTCAAGCTGCCAGCTCAGAGGCCGGCAAGTCAGGCGGGGAACGTTGGAGTCTGCAGTCACTGAAGCAAGCAAGCCTCATGTTCGCTTCCAGCTGCCTGGCTGCCGGCTGCCATCTTGGCTGACAGTTAATTTGCATAAGGATATGCTGATTAGCCAATGGGAAGGGTAGCGGTCATATGCTAATTACCATGTTTCTCTTTTATTAGTGTAGATAATAAAAGGAAAACATATAGAATGAAATTTTAAAAATAAGTCTCCAGTAAGGTGATTTCCACTGTAGGAGAAAGAATTGAAGTATATATTTCTAACTACTCCTCTTTGTTCATTTTCCAAATCATGAGATCCTTGACAGGAAAAAGAATCAAGGGGCAAAGTGTTGGTTTCTTGCTTTTCTCCATGACTTGTGCTTAGCTACTTGAGTATTATTTATAAAACTTATGAATGCGAGAAATAAACTTTTTAGCAGACAACAATAAGTGAACATGGTCAGCCAGACCCACCAGTGGGCTTGCTCATACCCAGGAGCACATAGGAGCAACCAAATTTATTTTTAAGTCAAATCGTCAGCCTTGATTTTAATGGAGTTATTTAATCATTGTTAGTACTCTATGTTCTTTGAGTATAGAACTATTTTCTTTATATTCTTGAGAGTAAATATCACATTTAGAACTCTAGCAGATATTTAAATGACTAGAACAGATGAATAGTATTTGCATATTATTTTTATAATCCTGAAAGAGTGTTGTAAATGAATTCAGCACCATGGTGTTAGGGGACTAGAAAAAGAAACTTGGGAACTAATAGATTATTATCAAGGTAAAGGTACATATTCCCCAGATGGAAAATTCTACCTATTCTAGCTTTTATTTTCCTTAGGATAGTGTTCTATTTATTTCATAAGTACAGAAGTTTTAATTGGATATGTCATGTTTCAAAGACAAAAGAAATGCCTAATTCACTCTAACAAACTTGTTAGTCACTGTTTATACCAAGAGGATTTCTACTCTATAGAGAATAATATTGTTTTCTTTTTCCTTTGTTGATAAATCAAAGTTTTACACTGACCTGCAGCAGCCATGCAGACTTTAAAGCAAAATCATTTCAGTCTAACACAGATATGTATATCCTTTTAGGTTTATGTATTCTTTTTCTGTCCCCTTTTTTATTCTTTGTGAAATATTTCATCCCAAAAATAGTTCAGTAAGAAAATGTTAGTTAAATTTGTTATAGTCATTTATCAGATAACAAAAATTTATTTATAGGTTTTAATGCATTTCAATTTTAATAATATTAACTGAAGTTTAATGATTTTTATTAAAGTTACCATGTTACTTATGTATTTCTGTTGATTGAAAAGGTTTCACAGTCAAATGCATGGTGAGTATAGGAATGATTTCTAGAAATAACTTAATCCATTACCTGGATTTTTATTTGTTACAAAGTCATAGTTTTTCTGTAAATGTGATATTTATAATTTACTCTGCCCAATGCATGATCTTTTACTTGGAAAAAAGGGGGTAATAGAGTATGTTACAGTTTTAGTACACCCTAATTCTGTTACTGTTTGCTTTGTTCAGCAATCACTCTGATCCTCCTGGCAGGGAACAAGAGCCAGAGAACAAAACAGTAGTGACTTGTGTAGATAAAAAGACCATGAATTCCGCTTTTAAGGCAAAGGGGGAATAGTCTACAATAGAATGAAAATCGGAATAAAAGTACAGCATTGTTAACCTGCAGATCTGTTGTACCTTTGAAAATCTTATACTGCAAAAAAAAAAATTGACACTAGAAAGATACATAATTATGTTACTAAAAATCTTAAGATCAGCATTTATTTATTGGCCATATACTTGACAATAAACTAGACTATTCCTAATTGAAAAACTGTAGAACTCTTTTCCTTAAAATTACAGGACAGTGTTTTAGTAGTGAATACGGTGCCATAATGTATTATTTATTCTCTACCAGAACAACTCTTTAGACATGGTGAAGATGATGGGGTCAAGAAGAGTACTCCAGAGAAGAATGGGAAAGAAATGTCGGAGCAGACATTACAGAAGGTAGTCTAATCTTTAAGATATTGAACTGAGCAAGTTAAATCTGAATTTTAACATAAAGGATTATATTTTAAAATGTGGGTGCATGAACTTAAACCTTGTGTGAATCCTTAATTTAAATTCATAATTCAAAATTATTGACTTGCCAAAATGGGGTAAAAAAAATCAATGTTAGTGAAATAAATGTGGAAACACTTATGCTTCTGTTGACATAGATTAAAAATATTTGTGAAGGTGAAATGAGAATGACAACAATAGAAATTATAAAAATTTTCACTATGTGTTTATTAGTTATAACTAAGCAGTTTTACTTTAAAATGGGACTATGAGACTCTGTTATTCACTTCAGCAAGCATAGAGACTTACAATATTTGTACTAAAAATATGAGACACTTAGCTTCAGCACAGTAAAATGATAATATATTTATAAACTTGGAAATATAATGACTCAGCTCATTTTGGATGAAAATTTATATCCATATCATTTAGTATAGTTATTCCTATTTTAATAGAACCATCTGTGTAAATAAACCCTCTAGTTACTTTACATAGTACCTATCATTAATAGTAAAATCTTATTTAAACATCTTAACATTTATCTTTACAGTTTTACACTTAATTTATATGTTTGTGTATAAATACATTTTTATCAAGTTAAGTTAAGTGGGATTGGTTGCATTTTAGCAGTTTTATTGTTACAAAGAAAATCTTTAAATAGGTTTATTCTTCTAACTGTCACTTGGCTACATAATACTTAGGTAAAACTGACATATCAACAAAAATATTAATGTGGCTACCTACATTTCTTACATCTGTGAATTGACTTGTAGGAAACCTAGTGATTTACAGCAGATGATGGATTTATTATATTGTACTTCTAATACTTGCCATACGATCAGGTAACAAAGGCTGTAATTTCACTATTACTGAATGACTTACCAGGTTAACATAATAATAAAGAACAGGAAGTGCTCACATTTATTTAACTTAAGGTAAAATGAATAATTGAAATAATGTATACACTACCAGTTAGAATGCTATACACTTTATCCTAGCTTACCTTCTTTCTTTCAAAACAATATTTTTTGTTTTCCAGGTTTTGTATAATTTTTATCTCTATGGATATATAATATTATGCTACTATTTACTGCTTTGGGGTAGAAACCCTAAAGAAATCCATAATTTCATTCCAACCGTTATAAATAACTACTAATGTTGTGGATTCAGAAATCTATTTAAGTACTAAAATGCCAAAAGGAATTATTTTCATTGGACCATATGTCAAATTAACATACAAATTTGTCACTTTTTTCTATATTAACCTAATGCAATTGTCTAAGTCATGATTTATCCCCTTTTAGTTGAGTTACCTTATTTTAAAAGGATGTACTTTGTGGGTGGTCTCAAATTATTTCAAACTGAAATCAATTAAAGCCCAACAAACTCAGGAAGAGTGTTTTTGTTTGTTTGTTTTGTTTTTCTTTTAACTCCCTCTTTTCTTTTTAGAGATTCAGATAGAAAAAAACTGCTTCAGAAAGGGATCCCTAGAATAATCACCTGAGCATATTCACTTTAGCACATATGAATTATGATAGTCAGGAGGGAACCATGCAAATATCTGTTCACTAAATTTCACTCTGTCCCATTTTTTCTGAGTGCCTATCAATAATTTTTTGTCACTATCTCAGCTACCTATGAGTTTGCCTATTTCTCCTTTGAAATATCAAGCTCCTCCCCTTTCTCCTTTGTCCAAAATGACACATATACCTCATTTTACCACAATCTTCGTAATTTTCACACATATGAATTCCGCATGCACACGTATTAAAATTTTATTTTCTCCTGTTGATATGTGTCTGTTAGTTTGATTATTAGCCCAGCTAGAAGCACTTAGAAAGTGGGAGGAAAATTATTTTTTAATGCCCCACAATCCATATGAAACTTACTCAAAATGGATTTAAAAGATTGTAACAACATGAAAACAATATTTGTGCACAATAGAAATGAAACTATAACTAGATTATTTTAAAATAATATATTAACATCACACACTGTTATGGAATGAATTGTCTCTCTACCCTCCCTACCCCCTACATCTTTATGTCAAAGTCCTAATTCCTAGTATTTCAGAATATGACTGAATTTGGAGATGGGGGTCTTCAATGAGTTAAGTCAAAAGAAGGTTATTAGAATTTAAACTACCCAGTCTGTAGTACTTTGTCATGACACTCCTAGTAAGTATATAATATATACACATTACAAAGTGATGTGTTTTATTTGTTTTGAAAGGAGCCATCTTTTTGGTAAATTTAAAAAAAAATTCAGTATTGGAGGAAAAGTATGGAGTTGGTTGATTTATAGCACACAAACCAAATGCCTTTAACAATTCCTCAGACTTCCATTCTCAAAAATTATTGAAATTTTCCTTTTCCATTTTTGGAAGTCTTAAAATAAGTTGAAGAACAATTTTTGAGAGTATACCTTGAATAACATAAGCATGCTATGGACTTTCCCCTTCAAAGTCTTTGGAAGTAGTTTCTTGTGTTTTGTTATTTGGCCTCCATTTTAAACGTAAATGCAAATAAATTTGGCCAGTTCTTGTGATTAGACATTGATTCATATTAGAGAGTCAACACACTTTAAACATAATAGACTTTGACAGACATTTTTCCATCAGTATATAATATTTTTATGAATTGTACTCACACTTAAATGGATTTTAGTTAAAAGAAAAAAATCATGCTAATCTTCAGAATTGCAACCTCAAATTTAAGATGTTTATTTGTTACATTATATTTTAATCAAAAGTATAAAGTTGATTTAATGCCTAATTCAGCAATATTTGGTATAAATAATTTTATTTCAGCTCAAGTAATTTTCTAAAATAACTGTAAGAATGAATAATTGAGATGACAATGATGATGATGTGATAAATTATAAAACTTACTGTCTGCCAAAAATTGTGGTATATGGTCATACAATAACTAGTGGCCCAATGCACAAATTTGTACACCAGTAGGGTCCCTTACTCCAGTTTTTTGTCCATTTTCCATATATAGGGTGGGACAAAAGCATGGAAAATAATACTATAGTTAATAATAATATAAGAATAAACTCTGTTTCACATACAACTATAAACTGTATAGTTGACCCACCCCATATATCTGTAACTCTTCTTCCCTATATGGTTTGTATAACAGTGAGAGGGGCAAAAATCCTGAATTTGAAACCCAGATTAAACTAGGAAATATTTACCTTTATGTGGTACTTCACTTTTCAGAGCCTCCATTTCCTCTTCTTGGAAGATAATTGTTGGTTCTCTTTATCTCAAATGGTGAGATAATCAGAAGAGGTCTTTTTTAATGATAAAATTTACTTTCCAAACAATAGTGATTATTTTTCAAGATTTAAATTGAAATCAACTCCTCATTGGAACTCATTGCTTAGAATTAATTCCTCTTTCTTTTTACTCAGACTTATGGCACTTAGATCCTATCCTTTATTAGGTTTATTTATGCAAGTGTCTTTCCAAATAGTTTTTGAAATTTTTTAATGTCAGGATGTTGTCATTTTTTGTGTCCTTCAATGAACATTGTCTATTGAAGTAAATGAAAAAATTTGATTCATATGCAACCTTTAAATAATTGTACTTTAAAGTTGTCAGGCTTTTTTTGGTAAAATGTTCTTTTATGTGTAAACTAAGAACCTTAGACTATGAAAATCATATTTTTATAATTTAGCAATAAGCATCCTTCATAATTATTTTATAAATAGGCCATCAGTTTTTCATATGATTGTTAAATATTGAAGAATGTTATTTTATTAATAAAGTTTCTCTATGTGCCTGTTTTGTATAAATTGTTTTGTTCTGAAAAAAATTTTATTCACAATGAGTAGATTATATTGCTAAAGCCCTTAGGATCTCAGAAAACTCAGCTAAGTTTATTAGCACACATTTTTGTGTCACTTTGTGTAAAATTGTAACTTCTTTTACCATCTGTCCTTTGTATTATTACATTTTAGATTGTATTACATTTTAGAATGTACCTGAGAAATTAAGTAGTTTGGATTTATATTGTCCTTGTGCTTAATGTAATTTTATTTACTTACCTAAGACATGGTAATAAAATACAATAGATTATGGGTTTTGACTTTGAAACGAATAAATTAAACTCTTCTGTTTAGGTCATTGAGTTGGAAAATCGGCTAAAATCTTTTGAGAAAAGGTCGAGAAAATTAAAAGAAGGGAATAAAGAATTAATAAAAGAAAATGATTTCCTGAAATCCCTCTTAAAACAGCAGCAAGAAGAGGCAGAGACCAGAGAAAAAGAGCTAGAACAACTACAAAAAGGGAGTAAAGATGTAGTAAAAAACAAAGCTGAACTTCAAGTAAAAATCAGTGAGCTCGAGAGAGAAGTCACTTCCCTAAGGAGACAAGTGGCAGAAACTAATGTGTTAAAAAATAAAAATGAAGAGCCGATTAATTCAATGGAGAAATTGCAGCACTCAGTAGACAAAGCTAAATCTGAGATGGACACCACAGAAGTAAGATCTGGGCAATATGATTGTAAAACAACCACTACCAAGGTGAAATTTAAAGCCGCCAAGAAAAAGTGCTCTGTGGGTCGTTACCACACTGTTCTCAATCACTCCATCAAGGTTATGAGCAATGTGTTTGAGAACCTCAGCAAGGACAAGGACTGGGAGGATGTGAGTGAAAGCAGGTAAGACTCTCATTAACTTAGCTCTGTGGTGGGGACACTGTGCATATGTAAAGCACCAGCAAATGGAGATTGAATTTAAACTACTGTCGATTTGGTATTCAGAAAAAATACTGTCAGATCCTTTGAAATATCTTGGGAGGTCTTGTTCTGAGCTTATTGACTAAAATTTGCATGCAAAATTAGCCACAACTGCATGAGTATTTGAATAGGTGCCAGGAAACCCAAAAGAAGGCAATGCTTGATTTCTTCCAGTGATGCTATTTTCATGCAGTCATGAGGCTTGAAATTGACAGTTTGGCAGGTTGATTTAATTTGCTGGCCCTTTGCATATTCACACTGACAGCTAAGGATTCCCAGGCAAGCCTACTAAGTCGGTTTAGTTATCTTGTGACATGCCAACCTGGGAGGAGAAACATTTTCCCCCTTAATTTAGTTAGATAAATTTTGAATGACCCATTTCAGCTTGTTACCAGATGTCTACAAGCTGTTTAACATCCTTTAAATTAAGAACCATCTTCACTAATTATTTCATGTATGTATTATGCAAAGTCATTGTACTAACTTTAATTGAATGATGGTTAAAATTTAGTTCTTTAAAGTTATAGCTCTGCAGATTCCTAGTCTTAAATTATACAACTCCTAGTGAGTAGCAACAGGAGAATACTAAAAATCTATAATATTTTCCCTTATCTTTGGCTATACATTCATATGTGCACTTGAAGCACATCAGTAACCACAAAGATAAATGGATAATAGACACCTCTTTGAGACTTACATAGAAGTTAATGTTGTCAGAATTGTTAATAGACAAATTAAACAATTTTCCATAATTCTGATTCCAGATGAAGTGGGGTCCTCTTCCCCACTGGGTGTTGCTGGGGGTGAAGTTCTTATGATATCCAGAGAAAAAGAATTTTCTGAAACTCATATGGGAGAACGAGTGATTTTTAATTAATTAATTCCATGAGCTTCTAAAGTCCCATTTCCCTTCCTTTGTCCAGTCATAGAAGAAGTATAGCTGGGGTTTCAGTAAAGCTAAAATCAAAGCCAGCATCCAGAGTTTCCTTTCCAGTTTAGCATCAGACCAGTTGCAATCCGTTGGTCCATTATGTATGGGGTCCATATGGCCGTGGGTGAATGGAGGGAAGCAGGAACAAAAGAGCCCCATAAGGCCAAAGTCATACAAGTCCCAAGTGTGACTGACAGAGGCACCTTCCCTGGTCATCCCAGCTTTACTGGGCATGTGTCAATCATCCCTTTGTTGGACCTCTGCAGAATGTAAAGTTGTAGCTTTCTGATGAAACTGTCTGAATGACATGCTTGTAATATCTGGCCTTCCCTTTGCTCCTTTCTTGTTATTAATAACTAGCTAATTACAATGGTATCAATTTTGTCTTGTTTTATAATGGCATATATTTCCTTTTATTTTCCTAAGTATTTTTTTAAAATCCTGAATACTGGTATGTTTTAGATTTAGGCTTGGGGGAGGAGGGGGGTACAAAAATATAACTTTATTTCTACCTTCTAAGTTCTTCTATCTGGGCTAACAATCAAATTAATATAGACAGATTAAAAGGAGAAAATATTCAAGATTTATTACTATGGTTGTACATGCGGGGCATATAATAAGATATGAGACCTAAAAGGCATTGAACAAGTGAAGCTTATGTGCTATTTTGGACAAAGGAGAAGTGGCGCAGGGGTCTGTGATTCCAAAGGAAGTAGGTGATTAACAGGTAGGAGAAAGAACAAACATATGGTCAACAAATTCTTGCTGGGCCATCCAGAAATAGTGGGACACAGAAGGAAACAGACTTTGCTAGATTTCTTCCTGTCTGTCACATATGTGCTAATTCATATGTTCTAAGGTGAATATGCTAAAGTAAATATGCTAAGATTCTCTTCCTGAAGCAGGTTTTTCTATCTGAATTCCTTTAGGCATAACGATGGAGGATCACAGGTTCTTTCTGAATCTTGTTTCTTAATAACCAGCTTAAAATCAATATCACAAATGTCACATTTAGGGATGACAAAACTTTGGTCCCCTCAGGATGTCTCTAGGTAGTTTTCTTAAGCATAGACATAGAACTGAAACTTATCTTAAAATGTAGTTCTCAAACTTGTGTGCATATTAGAATCACTTGGGGATCTCATAATAATTCCAAAAGCTCATATCACACCCCAGTACAATTCATTCTTAACTTTTGGAATGGGATACAAGCTTCAGTATTTTTGAAACTCTCTAGCCCAGTGGTCGGCAAACTCATTAGTCAACAGAGCCAAATATCAACAGTACAATGATTGAAATTTCTTTTGAGAGCCAAATTTTTTAAACTTAAACTATATAGGTAGGAACATTGTTATTAACTTAATTAGGGTACTCCTGAGGCTTTGGAAGAGCCACACTCAAGGAGCCAAAGAGCCGCATGTGGCTCGCGAGCCGCAGTTTGCCGACCATGGCAGCCGATTCCAATATGCAGAGAAGTTTTGAAACCACTCTTTTAAATGATCATTGGGTCAAGCCCTTTGTCATCAGGCAGGCTATGAAAGTACGGAAGAAGGACCAAATCTGCATTTCTATTCTTTGTGACCTCTTCTAAGGTTTTCCCCCCTGTTCTCAAAAAGCATTTAGAGATAAAATACTATTTAGCTTAAAACCCACTAAACACTTTATTTATGGCTTCAAGGAAATTCTAGTTTCAGCTACGAATTATATCTCATCCAGTTGGTACTACCACACTCTTCATAATATTGCAGTCCACTTTACTCATGTGTGAGTATGTATGTATGAATACGTCTATGAAAGTTACATAATACACTCAATTCTAATTTTATCATATTAATGCATGTGCAGAAGATCACATTTGGGGAGATATATCACACACTGTCTCTTAAAACATAGTGTTGTCATTTAAGTTATTGAGCAGTGAAACTCAATTTTATACTGTGAGGATTAGTGTTCCATTTCTTGCCTGACAGAAAATCCTTAGGAATCATTCAGCTGCAAAGAATTCTTCAACAATTAGAAATCCCACAGTGGAGCCTAAGGACTTCAGAACATTCTATTTATTTTAGCTTTTCATAATCTGGAATATAAGAAATTTACTTGGATACTTAGAAAAATAGAACTTTATCCTTTATATATAAATATATTATATAATTAGTACCTTATTAGTATTTATTTCCTATAGTTGCTTAGTATTATAAGTGTATGCTGTAATGACAAAAATAATACAATTTAGTAATGAGTTTAAAGTCCTTTATTTAGGGGACAACACCCATGAATTAGTGGGTTACTGAGCAAACAATCAGTGGAGCACTATTCCTGAGGGAATTTTGACAAGAGAGAGTTTTATAGAGCATTAGAAGAGGCAAGGAAGGAACAGGGAATGATTGGCTAGGAGGTTGAGTATTTCCTAATAATGCTAGCACATCTTATTTTCCAAGGTAAGTTAAAGCTGAGTTGAAGGATTGTAATTGGGGTAGGTTAGATTTCCTTGACAGTGAAGTGTGGGGTGGAAAAATGAATTTTCCTTTACCATTCTAAATTCTTCCAGCTATACTAGTAATCAGATTGACATGAGACAAATTAACAGGAGAAAATGTCTAAATATGTTACATATGTACTTACTGGGGTCCATATGAATATGGGTGTTGTAGTTTGGGACTTCAAAGGGAAGAAAGGTAGTTCACATGGAGATTGAAAAGCAAATGTTTGGTAAATAAATGTTTGCTGGGTCATCTTTAACAGTGGGACACAGTGAGGGCTTTAATCAAACAGGCCTTGCTGGGTTCTTCCCTGTGTATCACACACTAATTCATATTAAACTACAGTTATCTATGATCATATTTTCCTTACTGGAGGAGGTTCTCTATGTACATTCTTTCAGGCAGAAAGAGGGAAGTTCTAACTTTTTTCCTGATTTTTTTTCTTTCTTGAAAATGACCGGCTTAAAATAATCAATATTCCAAAAGGCATATTTTGGGATGGAAAACTCTGTTTTCCCTTGGAGGCATTGCCCATAAGTGTGGCTGACTTAGGTTTAGATTTCTGACATGGGCCCTGCCACTGGGGCATCCTGCATTTTGTGGGTCCCAATGTACAAATTACCTTTATCAATGTCCATTCAGTAATGGGTGATAATCAGGAGTTGTTAATACCTTAAATAAGAAAAACAAGTTTAGCAAATATATTAATCTAATTTGTGGATATTATGATATTGAAAGGGTTGAAAACTATTTTATAAAAGTGAATCAAAATCTCCAATATCTCAATAGACTAGGAAGATACAATTATACACAAGACTACAGGGTACTTTACTTAGCTATAAAATGCTATTTGCTCAACTATACATTGGGAAAAATATGGGAGTTGGCAACAGTGTACATAAAAATATTTTATGAGGCTTTGTTAAATCCTGTATGTGTCTACAGTACAATATACATGCCAGAGAAGCTTACACAATTTTAGTCTGCACCCACCAGGAGTTTACTAAGTACTTCTCATAGTACACTTCGATTATGAAATTAATTCTGCACATAAGTTGGAGCACATTCAAGAGTGACCAGGGTGAGAAAGAATCTCAGTAGCATTCATATTGGAAAAATATGAAAAAGCTAGAGATGTCTCAAGCATCATATAACTGTGTTTAGATAGTTACAAGATTATCCATGTGGGAAAGGGATTGGATTTACTTGTATGTTCTGCTCAACCTCAGCACTTCTAAATCTTCTTTCCTTACTTTATGTTTTCTCTTTAACACACTCTATTAACATACTATATATTTTACTTATTTTTATTTGTTACCTGCCTGCCCCCCGCCCCCCATCCCACTAGGATGAGAGTAGGATATTTATCTACTTTATTCACTTACTAATGCCCAGAAAAGTACCTGGCACATAGTTGATGCTTAACAAATATTTTATTGAATGATGAATGGCCCTAAGAAATGAAACTGGGATAAATGGGAGAAAGCCTCAGGGATTCACATTTTGTTCTAGAGTAAGGGGAAACATTGTTAGGAATGTTAAAACTTTCTGCCCTGGCTCAGAAAGCAGTGAGTACACCAATTCTGGAAGTGGTCAAATTGCTGCTGCCTGAGAAATACTTAATAGAAATACTATAGAAATGATGCTAGTTTGTATTTGATCATAGATAATTGAATTTTTTTTTAAATATATTTCTTTATTGGTTTCAGAGAGGAAGGGAGAAGGAGAGAGAGGTAGAAACATCAATGATGAGAGAGAATCATTGATCAGCTGCCTCCTGCACACCCCCACTGGGGATTGAGCCCGCAACCCAGGCATGTGCCCTTGGCCGGAATCGAACCCGGGACCCTTCAGTCCGCAGGCCGACGCTCTATCCACTGAGCCAAGCTGGCTAGGGCGATAATTGAATTTCTTGATGAGATTTTATAATTTTCTAAAATATATTTAGACTAATTTTCTTTCTTACCGCTGAAAACCAGTAAGTCCTCAAATTAAACTTTCAGGTTAAATGCAGTTTGTGCTATAATATTATTTGGTCTTGAACTTAAAAGAGGTGCATTTAACAACTCTTCTTGATTTTATGTTCCCTATTATTCCCCAAAAGCAGTGATTCTGAAATACAGACCTCTCAAAATTTAGGAACAATTATTGTAGAAACATCCCAGAAAATAAGTCCTATAGAAGATGGAAGAGACCAGAAAGAAAGTGATCAAATAGAAGACAGCCACATGCAAGGAAAAAGAATAGTACAAACATATTCAAATACAGATGGCAAGATCCCGAAGGTATATACACTTTTTTCTTAATTATAAGCTATGTTTTTAATTTTATTTTATGCTTCATTACTTAAATCAAATTTTGTTGCCACTGATTTAATGTGAATCCTTAAAAATGAACTTGTCTTGGAAATATGCAGTGCAGATACACACTTCTTAATAATTTCAACTCCAATTTGTTATTATTTTTTGTATAGATAAACTGGAAATAGGTATTATCCTCCTAAATATAAATCTTAAGGTATTTATGTCTCAGCCCAAAATTAAAAGTGGTATTTATTTTCAGGTATATACCACATGTAGAAAATTATGTATTTTATTAGCCTTTGTGATGATAAAGTTATTTAGTTGAACTAAATATATGAATTTCTAGAATTTACCTAATTTTCCAAAGTGTTTTAAATCTTAAAATATTAATGTTCCAAAAAATTAGTATTTCAAACAACTTATTAGTTCTTACTATGGATACATCATGTCACCAAAAGGTTTATGTGTTCAGCATAAATCAGTGAAAAAGAGGAAAAATAATTTTGCTGTAAAAATATCATCTTTTAATGAACCTATATGGTTCTTTTAAAATTAGATCCAAAAGTGTTTATTTTTTGAGGTCTCATAAGAACTTTGGAAGAAAAAGTTCAAGGATAACAAAAGTTTCTTTTAGTTTACCACCAGAATAAAGTTCAGATGAAGCATTATATGCTGTGTCTGCTGATTCATTGATTGATTGGTAAATAGATAAATTTTATAGAAATCTCTATAAAATCTATTTTGCCACATATTATTCAGGTGGGAATTTTGTTTAGTTGCAGTCATTTATGTATAGCACAATGAGTTTGTAAATAAAAGTAACTCATAGTCAATTCATATAATAATAATATAGTATGAACTACTCTGAATAAATTTATATACATTGTTTGTAGTCAGAAAACAAATGTTGACCAAATTGTAGCAATTGTGATTTGAAAATATTAGAACTTCTCTGTAACCCCAAAGATAACCATTATTTTAATTTTAATTTAATCCCCAACTACTTTATTTTATCGTTATGTTATGGTTAATTTTATCTATTTTTGAATTTTATAGATTCTGTATAGTATATCTTCTTTTATGTCTGGCTTCTTTTGTTCAATATTGGGTGGAGTTCATTCACTTTTATTGTTGTATATTATACTTCATTGTCTGACTATACTTCATTTTATCCATTCTGCTGAAGTTTGGGTTGCTTCAGTTTGGGTTTCTTGCAAATAATATTGCAATGAATATTCTTGTACATGTATTCTATTGCATAAGTGTGGGCATTTCTGTAATGAAATACTAGGCGTGAAATTACTACACCATAGGTTATGTTTTTCTAAGATTTTAATTGATAATGCTATTTTCCAAGTGTTGCACCAATTTGTTTTATCTACTAGCAGATTCTGAAAAATTTTACTGTTCCTCATCAACACTTGGTATGTTGGTATTTCTCATCTTACGCACTTTTGTATGTACGTTAAGGTATATCATTGTGGGTTTATGTTTCCGTAATTACTGATGAGATGTTAAGTACTTTCTCATGATTATTGACCATAAGGGTTTTTTTTTAGTAAATTAATTGCCTCTTCAATTCTCTGCCCATTTTAAAAATGAGGTGTCTGTTTTTTTCTTATTTATTTGTAGAAGTTCTTATATATGCTATTTTGGAGCCTTTGGTTGGTTATACATATTGAAGATGTCTTGCTGTAGTTTTTGAGGAACAGAACATTTTCCTAAATTTAATTTAATTTAATTCATCGCCATTTATTCCCTCTATGCCCTCTTCCACCTTCCCCACCCCCCACAATCACCACACTGTTGTCCATGTCTGTGAGTTCGCTCTCTCTTTTTTTTCTTTTATGCTCAATACCTCTCCCCCCACCCCAACAATTCCCCTTCCCACCAGACCTGTCTGCTTGGTCTCTATGAGTCAAGGAAGAGAACATCTTAATTCTAATGTCATCAGTATTAGAAAATAAAATAATCCAGTTAGAAAATGGGCAAACAATAAGAACAGACATTTCACCAAAAAATATAAATGGATGACAAGCATATATATATGTATGCATATGTACTTGTATGTATGTGTGCAATATATATATATATATATATTATACACATACATATATTATATGTATATATGTATATATATATATGTATGTGTATATATAAAGATGTTCACCATTATTAACAATTAGGGGAATGCAGATTAAGACCCTGATGGATCCTCGCTGTGTGGTTTAGTTGGTTGGAGCATTGTCCCATCCACCAAAAAGTTGTGGGTTTGGTTCCTGGTCAGGTCATATACCTAGGTTACAGGTTGGCTCTCAGGACATGGCTGGTACTGGAGGAAACCAGTCTCAATGTTTCCCTCTCATATCTCTCTCTCTCTCTCTCTTTTCCTCTCTTTAAAACCAATAAAACAAGTACCCATCAGTACATGAGTGATAAAAAAAGCTGTGGTACATTTACACCATAGAATACTATGCAGCAGTAAAAAAGAAGTATCTCTTACCCTTTGAGACAGCATGGAGGGACCTGGAGAATATTATGCTAAGTGGGTGCGGGCTAGAAGGGGTTCATGGGAAAAAATGGGTGACATCTGTAATACTTTCAACAATAAAGATTTTTTAAAAATAAAATCAATAAAGCATGTTCTCAGGTGAGGATACACATTTACTAGAATAGTTAAAATAAAAAATAGTGAATATACCAAATACTTGCAAGGATGTAGTGAAACTGGATCTCTCATACATTTCTGTGTGACTATAAAGTGGTACAGCACTCTGAGAAATAGTGGGCAGTTTCTTCAAAAAAGTAATCATATACTTATCATACAAACCAGCCATCTCACACTTGAGACTTATTCCACAAAAATGAAAGTTTATGTTTACAAAAAAAAAACAACCTATACATGAATGGTCATAACAGTTTTATTTGTAAAAGGCAAAAACTGGCAACAACTAAAACTTTCTTCATTAGCTGAATTGTTAAACTGTGATACATCCATTCCGTGAATACTGCTCAGCACTAGAAAGTACAAATTGTTGTTACACAATGTCTTAGCTTTGTTACCTCAAATTTATCAGTTTGAGTTTGGACTTAGGCTTTTTTTTTCCTGTCTGTGTTGCTATTTAAATAGAATTTCAAGGTCACAAGGGATTATCAGTTGTTCTGTATTTTGTTGTTTCTTGATTCCTGCTTTACTTCATTTTTGGCCTTAGAATTTCTCTTATTATTTACCATATTACAAAGATACTTCAACTGTGTTTGTTTCAAAGTATGAAATTTTTTCTGAAGTCCTTTTTTATTTTAGTTCTAGTTAATTTAATAATAAGTCTAGTGACTAATATTTAAATTTGGTAATAATGTTTTGGATCTTTTATAGTGCTCAATAATAGCACTTAAGTATTAATTGAATCTTAGTAAAGCACTGAAACTTTTAAAAAATACATTTTATACACTGTTGATGAGGACAAGTTCAAATAAGACATTTCAAAAATATTTTGAGAAATGACATATAGTTTAAAGGAAAATGATTACTTCAAAGGAAAGTAATGCTTAGATAGGGGTTTTTGGTATTTGTGTTAACAAATCAGTTTTATTACTTTAGAACCATTCCTTGTATATAATATAATATAATATAATATAATATAATATAATATAATATAATTTATGTATTCATCAATATAGGGCTCATTGTCAAAGTAACATTGGGCCAAATTTACTTTTTCTTTTAATTTTTACTATAATTATTTATTTGTTTCTGAGTTGAGATCTTTGAAAAATAATTTTTTTTAAAGAAGTAGTTTAGATTAGTCTAGATCCGTGGTTGGCAAACTGCGGCTGGCGAGCCACATGCAGCTCTTTGGTCCCTTGAGTGTGGCTCTTCCTAAGCCTTAGGAGTACCCTAATTAAGTTAATAATAATGTACCTACCTATATAGTTTAAGTTTAAAAAATTTGGCTCTCAAACGAAATTTCAATCATTGTACTGTTGATATTCGGCTCTGTTGACTAATGAGTTTGCCGACCTCTGGTCTAGATTAATATTTCTCCTTTCCCCAGCCAATAAAGTCTTAAACAAGACCACATATTTTATTATTAGGATTTATAATATTTGAAACAGTCTATTTAAAATTTTGCTTTGGGGAAGCTTTTTTAAACTGATGAGATATTTTGGAACAAAAGTCAACATAGCTTTATTTTATTTAACTTTAGTGTATTGAAATGTCATGAGGAAAACATGCAGCTTCAAGAAAACTTGCTTTATGATCATCAACATTATTTTAGCTTCATTTGCCAGAAGGAGTTCATCAGTCAGAAAACAGTATTTGAGAAAAGGAACCTAGATTCCCAGAGAATAAGTTATTAAATATTTTATTTTTGTTGCTTTTACTGTATTTCCCCCTAGGTTTACAAATGGTCCTTAGGTTAAATTACTAGTACTACTTTGTGGTTGACTTTTGTATTTGTATCTTCTGCCCTCTAGGGCAGTTTTAGTGTACACATTATGTTCATTTATGAGTTCTGGTATCAATTATAGAATTTTATTGTCTAGGCTTTTAACTGCATAAACAAATATATTTTCAAGTAAAGAAATATTATTTATCATGTTAGCTCACTTGATATTTTTGAGTAACAATCTAATTTTTATGAAACCTTCAAATTTAGGATTATTTTCATTACAAGAATGCCAAAAGGCCAACTTTTCAAAAGAAGAATGGTAATATTCAAAAGAGTTCACATACAACAGGTCCTACCAGAGGTAAGAATGCATATGTCATTAATAGTGTCTTTGTGATTTAATGTGATTTAAAAATATTATGAACAACATTATTTATATAACAGTTATATTTTCTCAGTTTACAGAGAAAAATTAAAAAGTATATCTGCCCAGAAATCAAGTAGCAATGTTATTTTATTACGAGAAAGAATTATATCCTTGCAGCAACAAAACAGTGTACTTCAGAATGCCAAAAAAACAGCAGAATTGTCTATTAAAGAATATAAAGAAGTCAATGAAAAGCTCCTTCACCAGCAGCAAGTATCTGATCAACGATTTCAGATAAGCAGACAGACAATAAAGGTAAAAGGAAATAAATTATAATAGACTATATTATAAAAGTATGTATTTCCTTTTACATGTTTTGTTTGGTTCATATTTGTGTTAGACATATCTATGAGTTAAAAAAATTTTCTAGGCACTACTAACTAATATAATTAGTTTAATACCTAGATTTCTTTAATAAATTCATATTAAGGAACAACCTTTATCAGGAAGACAACTCCAAATAAAAAAGACAAATATTTTACTAGCATTCCTTTTGACATCTATCATTTTTATATATTTTTTGCATTATACCTTAGATTTTAAATGCAGGCTATATAAATGCATATAGCTTGCCCATTTGCCCATGTATAAAAGTTTGAATTTATCATTATAAATTACATTGTTAACTGACAATTGCCTCAATTCCTATTTTCAAATACTAGTTTAAAATGTGAAGGTTTTAATATAAATATCTATATTAATATGTTCCTATAACTTATTTGTGATTCTTTTATTTAGGTGAATTGAGTTTTCTGTAACAATTTTTAGATATATTATACATTATTGCTGGTTATCATATTTAATCTTAGAGCAAATGAAAAAAAAAGATTGTTTCTTAAGTCTCCATTCCTAAAGGCATTTGTTTGTATAAGGAATGAATTTTGGAAATTTGTTGTTTTAGACAGAAGGATTATTTCACACATTTTAGAAAATAATTTTTAAATCACAATCACAAAATGTTTAAATTATACTTAGATTCTCTACTTCTAACATCTAATGCTTTAATTCAAGCAATACTCAGAAATGTTTTAACTATAAAGGACTTAATATTATACTTGTATACCAATAACAGGTGTTTTGGCTTTATTTCAAAGTAGCCGTATATCCTAACTTGATCTATGTTCTTTATATATATGTTGGATAATAATGACATTCAATTAATCCATATCCTTGCTGATTTTCTATCTATTATTGAAAGTGAAGTATTGAAATCACCCATTATTTCTTGTAATAACTTCAGTGAGACATAATTTACATACCATACAATTCTCTCAGTTAATTCAGCGGTTATTACAATACTGAAAAATTTGTGTGACAATCACCAAAATCAATTTTGAACATTTTTATAACTTCAAATATAGACCCTGTACCCATTACCTATCATTCTTCCATTCCACCATCTCTCCTAGCCCTGAGCAACCACTAACCTATATTCTGTCTATGTGGTTTTACCTAGTCTAGATATTTCATATACATGGAGTCATGCAATACGTGACTTTTGTGTCTGGCTTCATTCATTTAGCATTATATTTTCAAAGTTTTCCATGTTGTAGAATGTAGGAATTTGAAAATGTACTCCTCCATAAAAGCAATAAAAACAGGCAAAAATAGTCAGAGTCAACATTTTCATAGCATTGGGTATAGAATCTAGTCTTCTAAGTGTTGATGTAATATTTAAGGCAATTAATTGATGACTCGAAGTTACAAGTTTCTAAGACATGGATTTCTTATAAAATGATTGAAGATCAAATAAAAGTATTTTACATGAAAACGATAAAGCATTTTATTGAGACTTTGTGAACGTTGAGGAACACTTACATTCCTCTCTGAAACTGGAAATGATCCAAGGACTTGCAACAATCTGGGGAGAGTTTATTAAAAACAGACAAATAAACAAACAAACAAAAACTCAACTACAAACAGGAAACTTTGTGGCATTTTAATTTGCCTTAGTTCCATCCCCACTCTCCCAGCTCAGTAGCAGCCTGGCAACTTCCAAAAGAAGCCTAATGGAGCTGGAGCACTTTCAAAGCTCTGTTCCCAAATAATTGTCATCTTTTGACCTGTCTGATGGTTCCTTAATAGACCCCTGTAAAGAGATGACTGGGATTGCTTTCAGTGTGAACCATCTTCTTCCTGGGGGAGAAGAGGGAGCAGTGGGGAGGACATGGTGTTATCAAAAACTATTACAGGCAATTGTTTAAACTCTAGTTGGCCTGAGAGGATGGATTCTAGTTTAGGTCAAACAATATATTAACTAAATGGCTTAAAAGGAAAAGCTGTGGAATGAGATATTCATAAGAGTTTTGAATGGCTCTGACACGTTCCTGGGAATCTGGAGGACACATGCCCATTAGTTAAGGAATGGGTAAATAAATTCTGATCTATGCGTACAAGGGAATATTATGGAAACACAAGAGAATAATGAAGTATTGATATATGTTACAATATGGATGAACATTAAAAACATTAAATCTAGTGAAAGAAGCAAGTCACAAAAGAGTACATATTATGTGATTCTATTTATGTGAAATATCCAGAATAGACACAGAAAGAGAGAGAAAGTAGATTACTAAATGCTATGGACTGGGAGGGATAGAGGAGTATAGGAGTTATTGCTAAAGTGTACAGGTTTCTTTTTAAAGTGATGAAAATGTTCTGAAATTGACTATGGTCATATTTGAATATATTTGTGAATATACTAAAAACATTGACTTGTATACGTTAAATGAGTGAATAGTGTGGAATGTGAATTTATATCTCAGTAAAACATTTTTTAAATATTGGTTTTAAGTAGGAAAATAAAATACAAGCAGTAGTACTATATGAATTTTGCTGATAATTCATCAGTAACAATAATGTAATAAAAATTATTATTCAAATTAATAAAGCCTACTGCTGAGATAAAAGTTTATTAGGTAAATGTTATGGTGAATTGTAAGAGCCATGTAACATTTTTAGGTATGTAAGTAATATATGATTACATGAAACATTTCAATTATTACTAAACTTGACAAAGTAAATATGTTTAAGGTTAATTGTCTTAAAGTTAGTTTCTAATTAAAACAATGTATGTTCTTTTCCTTACATATTCAATTCTCTATTGCAAAAATGAATAGGGAATATATTAAAGCTAACAGTATTGACTACCTTTTCCACTTTGAATGCTCAGTTCTTTAACTTAAGAGAGTTACTCATATTTCATCTGAAACATTTGGAAAATGAGTCCTAATCTTAAGAATAGCAAGATGAAAGGTCAACCTTTTTTGTTCCAATAATACTACTTAAGTGTATTATGACCATGGAAACTCCTTTATAGTCACATCTGTGTCACCATACAGATGTAAACAGCATTGACTCACAGAGGCAAACTACCAGAATCCATATTAAAAGGGAAAATGAAGCTTGCCCATAAGTGCACATTTTAGAATTTCTTTTGAATGTTTTATTTTAAGTAGCAAGTAAATATATATATATATGTATATATAT
>NW_005871192.1:1693484-1718523 GCF_000147115.1 Myotis lucifugus | reverse complement strand
TATATATATATATATATATATACATATATATATATATATATCATATATATATATATATATATTCAACTGATAGATAACAAATGTAAATATTTGTGAAATTTTACATACTGTAATACTTCTTCTCTAAAAAGCTCTCTCCTGAAATACTATGTTTAGAAAAACAGAATAATCCTTATGATTCATTTATATGAGCTGTGTTATTCTCTGTGTTTATTTAAATAACAAAATGGATTTCAAGAGATGTATTATCGTTATAGATTGAATTATCCCCACCCCAATCATATATTGAAGTCCCAGTCCCTAGTGTTATAGCATTTGGAGAGGGGTTTGTGGGGAGGTGGTTAGGTTTAGGTGAGGTTATAAGGAAGGGGGTCCTCATGATGGGCTTTGTGCCCTTATAGCGGTTTTCAACCTGTGGGTCGCGAACAATGAAAATACATCCTGCATACCAGATATTTACATTACGATTCATAATAGTAGCAAATTACAGTTATGAAGTAGCAACGAAAATAATTTTATGGTTGGGGGTCACCACAACATGAGGGACTATATTAAAGGGTCGCGGCATTAGGAAGGTTGAGAACCACTGCATAAGATGAGAAAAGACACCAGAGCTCTCTCTCTCTCCACCATGGGGGGACAGAGTGAGAAAGTAACTGTCTGCAAGCCAGAAAGAGAACTCTCATCAGAATTGGACCATGCTGGCATTGTGATCTCATAGTTACTGTCTCCAGAATTGTAAGAAAGTATTGTTTTTTAAAGCACCCCGGCACATGAAATTCGTGCACGGGTGCAGTCCCTAGACCTAGCCTGCAATCAGGGCCATCTTCCCTGGCTACCAGCAGCTTGCCCCGCCCCTCCCACCCGGGTTCCCAGTTTGCCATCAGGCAATTGGAGCCTGACGGCCGGCCGGGGTGAGGGACCAAGAGGTCGGCCATTCCACCCACTCACCAGCCCCAGCCCCACCGTGGGTCGCCCTCTGTGTGTGGGGTGACCAGCGGGGCGGGAGCTTTGGTCTGGCACTGCCCGCATCCCCTGCCATCCACCCCTGGGTCCCCATTCGCCATCGGGTGATCAGAGCCTGCCAGCCGGGGGAGGGACCAAGAGGTCAGCATTCTGCCCGCTCGCCAGTCCCAACCCCTGCCACTACCTACCCCGGTTCCCAGTTTGCCATCAGGAGATTGGAGCCTGGTCGTTCTGCTGTTTTGGTCGCTGGGCTTTTTATTATATAAGCCTAGAGGCCCAGTGCACGAAATTCGTGCACAGGGTGGGGGGGGGTCCCTCTGCCCGGCCTGCACCCTCTCCAATCTGGGACTTTGGGGGATGTCTGACTGCCAGTTTAGGCCCAATCCCTGTGGGCAATCTGGGACCACTGGCTCCTAACCACTCACCTGCAATCCCGGACCACTGGCTCCTAACCGCTCACCTGCCTGCCTGCCTGTTTGCCCCTTAACCCCTCTGCCTACCCGCCTGATCGCCCCTAACTGCTTTCCTCTGCTGGCCTGATCACCCCTACCTGCTATCCCTGCTGGCCTGATCGCCTCTAACTGCCTCTGCTATGGCCCCCGCCACCGTGGCTTTGTCCAGAAGGACATCCAGAAGACGTCTGGTCTAATTAGCATATTACCCTTTTATTAGTATAGATTATAGCAACCTGAATAGATTAATACAGATTTTAGTATTGGGAGTTGGGTGGCATTTTAACATAACTAAAATTTGGAAGCAACTTTGGATAATGGGTAGATTCTGGAAGAGTTTTGAATTGCATACTGGAGATTTGGACATTAAGGGCATTCTGGAGAGGTCTCAGATGTAAATGAGGAACATGTTATTAAAAGAACAGAAGAAAGGGAATTCTTTCCTTGGCTGGACTGTGTTCTAGTGTTTTTCAGAAGTTAGAACATGTAAGCAGTGAATTTGTATATTTTTATTAAGACTTTAATTTGTTGGAGCTGCTCTAGGTTTACAGCAAAATTGAGGGGAAGCCACCAGGGTTTCCCATATAACTCCTGCCCCTATACATGCATAAATTCCTCCATTATCAATATCCCTCCCAGAGAAGTACATGTATTATAATTGACAAATCTACATTGATACATCATCATCAAACAAAGTCCGTAGTTTACCTTAAGGTGCTGTACATTCTTTGGGTTTGGACAAATGTGTAATTTGTCCAAATTATACATTTCACTGGCCTAAAAATCCTCTGTGCTATGCTTATTTATCCCCCTCTCCAATCCCTGGCAACTGTCTCCGTAGTTTTGCCTTTTCAAGAATGTTATATACAGGCATACTTTACAAATATTGGGGTTGGGTTCCAGACCACCATGATAAAACAAATAATACAATAAAGCAAATAATAATTTTCTTGCTGGTGAAGGGTCTTCCTTCAGTTTGTAAAAAAATTCAACATCTGAGAAGCACAATAAAGCAAAGTGCAATAAAATGAGATATTGCTATAGTTGGAATCATACAATATGGATGCTTTTCAGATTGGCTTCCTTCTCTTAGTAAGCACTTAAGGTTCTTCCTTAAGTGCTTATGTCTTTTCATAGCTCAGGAGTTCATTTCTTGAAAAAAAATTTTTTTATTGATTTGAGAGAGAGGAAGGGATAGAAATATCAATGAGGAGAGAGAATCATTGATCAGGTGCCTCCTACATACCCCTTACTGGGGATCAATACTCCAGCCTGGGCATGTGCCCTGACCAGGAATCAAACTGTGACCTCCGGTTCATGGTTGACGCTTGACTACTGAGCCACACCAGCTGGACAGTAGTTCATTTCTTTTAATGCTGAATAATAGTCCATTGTTTGGATGTTCAGAGTTTATTTATTCTCCTAGTGAAGGTGATCTTGATTGCTTCCATGCTCTGGAAATTAAGAATAAAGCTGCTATAAACATCTGTCTGCAGGTTTTTGTGTACGCATAGGTTTTCAGTGCTTTGGGGTAAATACTAAAGAATGTAATTGCTGTATCATATTGTAAGATCTGCTTAGTTTTGTAAGAAACCACCAACTGTCTTCTAAAGTCTGTACCATTTTGAATTCTCACCTGCTATGAGTGAGAATCCTATTGCTCTACATTCTCACCAGCATTTGGTGTGGTCAGTATTCTGGATTTTTGCCACTCTAATAGGTGTGTAGTGATATCCTATTGTTGTTTTACTTTACATGTCTCTGATGACATGATATAGCACATCATTTTTTATGCTTATTTGTCATCTGTTTATCTTCTTTGGTAAGGTATTTGCTTGAGCCTCTCACCCATTTTTTAAATTGGATTGCTTGTTTTCTTACTGCTGAGTTTTAAGTGTTCTTTGTATATTTTGGATAATAGTCCTTTATCAGGTATGTCTTTTGCAAATATTTTCTCCCAGTCTGTGGCAGAATGAGTCTTCTCTTTCTCTCAACATTGTCTTTCGCAGAGCATAGTACATTCTCAGTAAAAGGATGGAGTTTTACCAAGTCACTTATATTATAATGCATATTTTTTAAGCCTGGTTCATGTATCATTTCCTATATGCAACATTTCCCAGAGCCTTTTCTTTTTTAAGTTTAGCATAAAATAAAGGAAGAATTCTGTTGTAATCTAGTAAGTCTGATGTAGTAATTTGACGTGTAAATGAAGTATACTATAGGCTTTTGTGATTAGGAACTGGAGAATGAATCTGAAAGTTAGAAGTGGAAGAGCCAGATATACATAGGTCAAGAATGAATATCCATTCACATTAAGGAAGTGAAGGCATTGATGATATTGAAGGAGCTGACTAAAAAGTGGACAAACCAGCTAATAGATTAATAGTGTCATGAAAGTGCTGGAAGGTATGATTTTGATATGAAAGTTAGTAATGTAGTGGTATGGTGCTTTCAGTGAGAATGGGGTGTACCATCTCCTGTTTGTGGCAAATCCTACTAGACCCATAAAACTTACGTTACCTTTCTAGTTACTATAGGTATTTAATTTTCTGAACCCTGATTTGCACAATGGCCCTATATGTTTTCTAAAAGAAGAGGATACTAATTTTATCCCCCAAGGCTATTTCTCCCTCTTTATATAACTCCCATTGTTTTGTGTAACAAAAGGAGGCATGACAGTATTTCCAAAAGTTAGGGAAGGAATGCTTTACAAAATATGGCCTAGAGAACTCTTTTGAGAGTTTTCTTTTATTCTACCCCAATAGCTTGTATAGTATACATTTCTTGTAGGGTATTCAGTTTATATATATCAGATTCTCCAGGGCCATGGCTTTTGCCAGATGAAGCACTTTTGATTTTGAGGCTGATGAAACACAGTGCTATTATTGATCTGTGCATGGCATAGCCTGTCTCTCTCCTAGCAGAGTGTAGCAACATTTATCCAGGAATTTGTGAAATGTCACTTGGATCATGTTCACAAGGTAAACTGTGCAAAAACCAGGATCTGTGCTGAGAATGCAGGTGGAATTGGACGTGACTGTCTTATTCCTACATCTTCTAGATGAACCAAGTGATATTTATTAACAGAATATATGTGTCCTATATTAGACTTTGTAAGGAACTATTATTATCATTTAGAATACTCTGTGCTATACAATCATACTTATACTCTGTTTTCAGATGCACTTGCAATCTTATCACAGAGAATATTAAGAAAATGTAACCTGAACAACTGTTTATAATGAGCAGTCTTATAAAATATTGCACAGTAGCGTTTTCCTATATTCCTATGTAATATATTCTTAGTAGTGTTTTCATTCTTTGCATCAATATACTTTCAGGTAAGTATGTCTCATTAAAAAGCAACATGCCTAGAAATGACAAATTATAACATTTTTCTCACTGTGGGATTATTATATTTAAATATGCATATATTGTAGAGTTTGGTTTGCAAATGGATAGATATATGTGTTTGTTTGCTACAATTCAGTTTAATGCATCTAACATATGTAAACCACTGTAATAATGGGATGTGTAACCACAAATTAAATATGGTCCTTGTCTTATAAAAGGTACAAATAGGGGAGTTGTACATGAGTATCACAATATAAATAAATCGTGATATATGTAGCATGGTTGGAGTGTGTGAGTGTGTGTGGGGGGGTGCGCATGCATCTATGTGTGTATAATATATGTACATGTAGTAGATGGAATATACAGTCATTTATTGCTGTCATTATTTAGTAAAAATATCATTTGGCCTTACACTTAAAATTTGGTTGATTTTGAAAGTTGCATGTGTGGAACAAAGCCATTAAAAGATGGAAAGCTTTAAAAGGCAAAAGTTGAGATGCAGTTTGTTGAGAATAGTCAGTAATCTGGTAGAGTTGTGGTTCTCAACCCTAACTGCATGCTACCTCACTTGCTTTAAAAAAAAAAAAGTATGCCCATTGCCCTACCCTAGAGCAATTAAATCACTTTGCTAGTTTTTAAAATCTCTGAGGTGGTTCTGATGTCCAGTTAGGACTGAGACTCAAGTTTGAGAGAATAGAGATCAAAGTAAACAGATAAGAGACTGTTTAACTGTCAAGGCAGAAGATAAGTACCAAACAATAGTAATAGAAATAGAAAGATTTAGGTAAACAAACAAGATATTTTACAATGGTATAACAGAGTTTGGTGACCAATCACAAATTGGAAGTTTAAAAAATGTGAAATATTGAAGAAACCTGCCAGGATTCTAATTAAAGCAACTTGAAAGTAGATGATACAGTATATTTGTGAAAATATAATATACTAAATATTGTGTGGGGGAAACTCATATGAAAGCATACCAAGAAAGCTGGATAAAATATAGCAAATATCCTTATAAATGAACATTAGAACTTGCCAAAAAATGTAAATACCTAGGAGCTGAAATAAATGAAAACTTATCATTGTAACCAAGTGGTAATTTGTCACTGAAGTGAAGGTTACAAGTGAACAGTAGGATATTTGAGTGTAAAATTTAGAGATGTGAAAATGTGAAAAAAGGAATGTCTTAAAATTGCTATATGCTTTTTGCAAATATGTATTTTGAGTAAAGAAACGTAAAGGAATTATAAACATCAAAGGTATTCAGGATAATGATTATTTCTGGTGAGTCAGATGAGAAAGATACATGGCCTTCAAATGTATTTGGTAACTCATTGTCTTTGCTGAGTGGTTGATTTATAGGCATTCATTATATTTTCCTTTATATATCTATTACATATTTGAAATATTTCCCCCCCAAAAAATGAAGAAAGAAACCTATTGTTGTAATTATCCCAGAGAAAGAATGCTGGAGGTGGAGCAAATCTTTGCAGCAAGTTAAGTTTGGGGTGGGGAGTATATGATATATGGGTAGAAGAGGAGTCAGAGAAGGAGAAGGTAGGAAAGTGCTGTAATACAGGAACAGGAAGGGAACATTTTTAACAAGAAAAAGAGAATAGCCCTAACCGGTTTGGCTCAGTGGATAGAGCATCAGCCTGTGGACTGAAGGGTCCCAGGTTCGATTCCGGTCAAGGGCATGTACCTTGGTTGCGGGCTCATCCCCAGTTGGGGGTGTGCAGGAGGCAGCTGATCGATGTTTCTCTCTCATCGATGTTTCTAACTCTCTTATCCCTCTCCCTTCCTCTCTGTAAAAAAAAAAAATCAATAAAATATATTTAAAAAAAGAAAGAAAGAAAAAGAGAATAGTTGGTCAACAGTGTCAGATGCCATAGAGGAATCAAAAAGAAAATGACGGAGAAAAGATGGTTGGACTTCTCTCAGAACGCTTTATTAGCAGACCTCTCTTGATAGCAAGTAATAGAAACTGAACTCAAACTAACATAAGAAAAAGAAAGCTTACAAAAGTCAAATGATGAACTGAAGAGAATAGACTTGGGAAGAGTAGTGATAACCAGAACCAGACATTCTAGTATCTTTGATGTTTCTCTTTATCTCACATATCTTCCTCTCGGACTAGCTTTCTTCATGGTTATGGATACTGGCCATGTGCTAATATCCTTATAGCCTAGACACCAGCTAAGAAAGGGATTTCTCTTTCTCATTTTTAGTCTTCCCTTAATTTAGATATACATATTTTCATCTACATGAATATTTGGCAGGAAATTTAGAAGTCATGCAGGATACAGGGCAGTTTCTGTGCTACACATGCAGTACATCTAGTGTTCCTGGCTCTCATCCATTTCAGTGTCAGTCATTGTGGTACTCAGAAGTGCCCCCACTTATTTCCAAAATACATATATAGGCAATATGTATTCTTTGAGAATCTCTGATACAGGAGAAAAGCAGAGAAACAGGTTCCATTAATAAAAATAAAAAGAACTCCAGACTACTTTTTTCCTAAAGATCTATATGAATCACATAGTACAACTAGCTGAGATTCAGATAGTTTACTGAGTGGCTACTCTGTTATGTCAAACCTTGAAAGATTGTGATAAACAGAAGATATTAATTCGAAATAGAAAATGAAGTGAGGGATAATGGAAGAAGTTCCTATGTGAAATTTTTGTGTTATAAAAGGAACTTTTAAAAATGAAACATGAAAAATATCTTATAAATCTCTTATTTTTTAAAAGAATTTTTTACTCTATGCCATGAAAGGTAATTTTTTTAGTAATTTTCACATACTTTAGTTTTTAATGACAAGAATCCCATTTTTAAAGTGATATCAAAAACTTATTTTATAAGATTCAAACACTGCAAAAACTATTCTTTTAAAGAAATTTTCATTTTTTATTCTCTTGAAATGAACACAGGAAATAGAGACAAATATTATTGGGTTGTTTCCCTTGAGAATTTTAGTAGGGTATATTTATAAATTTAATCAAAATCATATGAAGATTTAGTAATACCGCTGTTAAATTTGTAATGAGTTGTAGGATTTTTAAAATCCCCCAACTGGGTTTCATCCAAGTAATTTGTTTGCAGAGCTTAGATGTATTACATCTGAGGAAAGACAGTTAACTATTGACCCTATCAGTAAAATATTTCAATTTCTAAATATTAACATGCTATTTATATTTAGAGCATACTTATCAATGTATGTCATTTTACTACTTTTAATATACTGGTATAAAGTTGGAGCTAGAAATTACAATCCTAAGCCTTTGGGTTTATTATCTCAAAAGTTGAATATTTTATATTAGCATGATATTCCATTATCCTTATGAATTGATTCCAGTATAATTTAAATAAATTTAATGTTCACATACATGCTCTTTAGAGGCATATTTATTGAAAATTCTTTATCTTATAAAATATGAATTACAGAAATATATCATGGTCTCACATAAAATTTTAGAAGTCAAAAATTATTTTAAAGAATACCAATATCTTTTAAAGTCTATATACGAATTAAGTATTATGACCAATTTTTAATTGTGTAGACTCTCACTTCCATTTAGTAATAATACTGTATGTGAGCATTAGTTTCCTCAGGCCAGTCCATAAAGACCTTTTTGTGCAATAAAATACAGTACAATAAGAAGCAGTATCATCCCAGGAGGATGGAAAAACAATCAAATAAAAGTATTGAAATCTGTTGCTTAGGAAAACCAAGTTTAATTAGAGGAGGATGAGACAGACTTCCTGAGACTTCTGCAGATATTCTATAGTTTGATAGTCTTTGTTCCTGATAACTCAATCATTCCCTATAACTTCACTTGAAATATTATGGCTGTTTTTTACTTAGATACAGAATTAACATCACACTGAAACACCAAGTAATATTTTTTGATGATTTAGCCAGTTTACTTACTTACTTACTTACTTATTTATTTATTTATTTATTTATTTATTTTTCTTTTATCTTCATTGTTTGAGTATTTTAATTGGGGTGGAATTTTTCTTTTTGCTCCCACAAAACTAAAGTTACTGAGAAAAATATTGACAAAGGGATTGGGGAGAATAGAATTAAAAAGGATATGTGTATACAATACATATGAGTAGTAGATATTTCTATATGATTAGCTGAGTATATAAAGTAGGGGAAGGAGAGTGAAAAAGAAGGCTTTAAAAAGACATTGCTCAGTTTATCCTTTGAGACATCAGATGTCACTGCTGTCCTCTTTCATTCCTATTGATGAAGGGACTCAGAATGGGAAAGCGTTGCAACTTGATAGTCATTAAGAAGAATGCCGTATGTAGATCAAATGTCTAAGAGGGCAAAAATTGAACTGATACTATTACCATATAACATTGAGAAATTCTTATGCTAGTAATGATGATGAATTATTCTGAGTATACTTTTGGTTCTGAATGTCTGTATCTGTATATATATTTGGTATCTAAATTTTACAGAGACTTTTATTTTTGTTAACTAAAATAGAGAATTTGAAATAACAAACCTGCAACTCAGCTCTTGTTGCTATGAATATATCATATGTTTTTTCATGAATACTTGAAAGACAGTTGTATTAGTTAATTTTTCAAACTTCGCATATATGTTTACTGATCCTTTTTTCATAGTTGTGTGGATAGACGTTTAAGTGATGTGGTTTAATTTCAGTTCAGTTAATATTCATTAATTTAGTTATTCAGATTATTTAGAAGCACACTATATTGCTAGTATCACAGATTAATACTTATTATAAATGCCTATAATGTCAAAACTATTAAAACAAATTAAAAATACATCTTAAATGTTTTCAGTATCTGGTGTTGTTTTGAGAATTTAAAGTATTAGTAAACTTTAAAAAATAATTTGATCCTTGAAATAACAGTGATTTTCACTTTGAGAAGTCCTATTCAAACATATTGACAAAATAATTATTTAATTGGGCATTACCTAGAACTTGCATGACAAAGTATAGGGGCATTGAATTAATTTTACTTCTTGTAAATGTTACTGAGAGTAGCACTTCTCTCTCTTATCCATATGCAGATATCCATATTTCTCTGACAGAATCTAATTTGAACACATCAAGACAGATTGGCATCTCCAGTACCATAAAAAAACTGCTTTGTTAATTGCTAACCATATTTAGTATGACCTTATAACAAAGTAGCACGATAAGTGTCAAGCTTTGTCTTTAATGTGCACACTGGAGCTGGGTTCATCTGTACTAGACAACTGCACTTCATGAATAGAGGTTTTTTTTCTTGATAGGCAATTAGCAGTAATTAGGAGATTCACCTCAATAAGATGTCAACATGAGATTGTTTTAAAAAGTTGAATGTCAGTGACTTATAAAGAAAGTTCTTCTGACACATAGGTATGGCATATGAAACATGAAATGTTAATTTAACTTTTCTGCTTATTATTCATGCGCAATATTATTTTGTCATTCAGACACTATACTGACAGAGTGTAAAGGGTGTTAAAATAGTGCTGCTAGAATAAAAAGAGGATTAATCTACCAATGGCCAATTAGCCAAAGGGTACTTAATGGTCTCTAAAGGCTACTGAAGTCTAACTACTAGCAAAAGCATTGGTAAAAAGTCCTCTATCTTACCTTCATTTGCTTGACATTTTGTGAAACATCTTGTAGGCTTTTAATAACTGCATTTGTCAGAAAATGGTTTATAAATGGGTGATGTAGTAACTCAGTATATTTTTCATAAGAAATTTTGTTATATAAATAACCTCATCTCTGCCTAAGATCTTTGTTCTTTTTCCTCTTTTTGGTTGGTGGTTTAAAATTTTAATTTCTTTTCTAGAAGATCTCAAGTATCATAACAAAGGAAAACTCATGTTTTAAGTATAATACACTTGTTACTAATTTGAAAGAGTTATTAATCTGAGCCATTTATTTTTGTAGATAAGCACTTGTATGGAAAATATTCTCCTAGCAACCTAGAAACCCATGTAATTTTCTTTGTATCTCATATAATGTTTTAATTAAGTGACTATGCTTTTAGTCTTATATATGTACAATGCACAGAATTTTATTTCTTTTAGTTTTGTTCCTTAAAAAAATAATTTCCCAATGAAAGAATATTGATTTTATTCACAGAGGGAGAAAGATCATTAAGATTATGGTGACTTTCTAGGAGATTCTTGCCCATAGGATTTACATAGATATTGTTCAACCACAATTTTCTCTCAGTCTCTTTTGCTTTGATTCTGGTAACAAAATTATGATATAAATTTTAAAAATCACAATAATGAGATTTTTAAATTGCTGCTTCTAGCCGTAGCTGGTTTGACTCAATAGATAGAGCATTGGCCTGTGGACTGAAGGGTGTCCCAGGCTGATCCCCAGTAGGGGGTGTGCAGGAGGCAACCGATCAATGATTCTCTGTCATCATTGATGTTTCTATCTTTCTTCCTCTATGAAATTAAAAAAATAAAATAAAATTGCTGCTTATACTCAAGTATGATCCAGAATAATCTTATTATGAGATATAAATGATTTTATTTATTTATTTACCATGAAATACTTTCATTTAACACTTGGAGTGTGGGTGAATTTCCCGCCAAAATATAAGATGGCTCTGTCTTTTGGTTTTGTTCCATCCACCAAAAGGGTGGATTACAAACAAATATTTGGTAATACGCAGTTACAATCGGCCCGAGTTTACACGTTTCCCGCACTCCACCGCAAATCTATATGAACCGAGTTAAAGACGGCTCCCGCGGAGTACGCGCAATTCACGCGAGCCGACTTAACTCGTTTCCCGCACTCCAAGTGTTAATATTCTCAGTCATATGCAGAATTCAAGATTAAAGATTTTGGTAAAAAATTGGAAACATTATTTCCAATTAATGATTGCTTTCCCTACTTTGACTGTCAAGGCCTTTGGGTTTCAAAAGGGAAAGAAAAATAACAGACTCCAACATTCTTATAGATGGGAACTGACCCTCATTTTTTACTCTGGTTACTTATTGACCTTTCTCAACGTTTGACATCTAACTTTTGCCCCAGCTTAGACTAGAAAGAATCCTTCTGCCACCAACGATTTCCTCTGTAGACTTCCCAGAAACCCAGCTCCTGTGACCCTGACATTCAACCTCACACTTAGATGGATTTTTTAGAATTTCCATGTGTCTACTTTTCAGACCCCACTGTCCTAACTAAAAATGCTTTCCAAATTTTTAAATGGATCATTACATTGTTTCTAATCCAGTGGCAAGAAAACATGGGGAGAAGAACAGTGACTTTCAAAGCTATAGTGTGGCCACTGTTCAGAAAAATGTTAGGTCAGAAACTGCCTCTTATTAGAAGTGAAGAGCTATACCACATCCTATTCCTTTCCCTTGGAACATTGCTCCTAAACTAGTTGAATACTCAAAAGCATTTTCATTACATGTGTCACTACTAGCAGCATGTCCTTGAATAGGCAGATAGTGAGTATTTTCTTCTTTGGAGACATCAAGATCAAAGAGTATCTAAAATCACACTGTGCAGTGTGATTAGGAAAATGGAACAATTTTTAATTTTTTAGGCCCTTTACTTTTCACAAAAGCCTTTTATTTCTTTTTACTTCTTTTCACTTGCACTGTAGAAGAAAATGTTTTTCATGGGCCTTGTTTGACTTTTTCTGATCATTCATTCTTGAACATTAAAATGTTTACCAAGCCTGGAGAAGAGATCCTCGATCTCCTCAGGACTGCCCTCGGTTTACTGGTGATCCTTTCCCTTTGGAAAGCATAGGAGTGGTTGCTGTAGCTGTGGTCTTTAATGTTCTATCTAGCATGCATCGAGGAGACACTTGACAAAAGAAATCAAGAGGGATGCATGGAAGGAAACTGGCTATAACAAGCACTTACCAGACAAATGTTAAAGGCAGCAGCAGTTTCCTTAGTCCCTGTTTTATTTCTTTATATATTTCTAGGTTATAGACTGGTAGCTACCTAAAGGTAAGAATAACTTTAGTGTTTACCATTGAAAGCATAGAGTTAGTACCGTTCCTACTACATAGTATGTATAAAAAGAATGAATGGATAAGGCTGGTTGAAGGGGTATAGGGTGGAGAAATAGGAGACATCTGTAATACTGTCAACAATTAAAAAAAGGAAGTGGGTGGAAAATTAAAAAAGAATGAATGATAGATATTGAGCCAGTTTCTGAATCTAGATATTCTATATCAAAATCTTCCAGAAAATGTTAAGTTGGGGTCCAGAAAAAAAATTATGAATGAACCACATAAGAGAAAAAGGGAGAGATGTCAAGGGAGGTTCACTTATCTACCTTGTTCATGGGATTCCATAATTACAGTTGAAAGCAGCAAAAGGAAGCTTCTGGCTATAGGAGTTTTGCTTGGCAATTAAACTACAAAGTGCAGATCTCATAGAGGCAATTTATTTCTAGCATAGAAAATGGAACAATTTTTAAAAAGCATTTGAAGAATCCCAGCCAGTATGGATCAGTGATTGAGTATTGACCTATGAACCAGGAGGTTTTTTTGTTTGTTTTTTTAAATATATTTTATTGATTTTTTACAGAGAGGAAGGGAGAGGGATAGAGAGTTAGAAACATCGATGAGAAACATCGATGAGCTGCCTCCTGCACACTCCTTACTGGGGATGTGCCCGCAACCAAGATACATGCCCTTGACTGGAATTGAACCTGGGACCCTTGAGTCCACAGGCTGAAGCTCTATCCACTGAGCCAAACCGGTTAGGGCTGAACTAGGAGGTTTTAATGACCAGGTTCCATTCCTGGATAGGGCTCAATCCCCAGTGTGGTGCATGCAGGGGGCAGCTGATGAGTGATTCTCTCTCATCATTGATGTTTTTCTCTCTCTCTCCCTCTCCCTTCCTCTATGAAATCAATAAAAATATATATTTTTTAAAAAGCAATTGAAGAAATAAAATTAACACAAAATTATGGTTAAGGAATAGAAAACTAAATCAGAGTGAGGATATTATATATACAATATACTATGGAGTTTAGAATACTTGCTCAAGGTCGGGCAAGGTGACAAAAGGGAACAAGGAATAGGTTCAAGAAAAGGGTTGATTTTTTTAAAAAAAAAATTGGGATTCACTTTTTTTCCATGCTACATAACAAATTACCACAAATTTATCAGCTTAGAAATAACATACACACTCATTACCTCACAGTTTCTGAGGGTCAGGAATCTGGCACAGCTTAGTGGATCCCTTGCTTAGAGTATTGCAAGGATGCAATCAGAGTGTCAGCCAGACTGCTTTCCTTCCTCGAGCTCAGGCTTTTCTGCCAAGCTCAAGTGTTTGTTGGAAAAATTCAGTTCCTGTGGTTGCAAGACTGAGGTCCCAATTTTTTTTTTTTAAATCCTCACCTTTTGGTGCACGGGACGATGCTTCAACCAACTAAGCCACCTGGCCAGGATGATCCCTGTTTTCTTGATTGCTGCTGGTCAAGGATCATTATTAGCTCTCCAGGCCTCCCTTAGATCCTTGACTTATAGTCCCCTACAACATTGCCAAGTTACTTATTCAAGATCAATAGGAGAATCTCTCTGACCAGGGAGGGCCCCTGGCCTTCTTTTACAGGGCTCACCTAATTAGTTTAGGACCAGCCAGGATAATCTTGCTTTTGAGGAAATTAAAGTCATATTAAGGGCCATAATTTACATCTACAGAATTCTATTTGTATATGATATAATTCAAATAATGCAATCATTGGAGCGATAGCCCATCATATCCATGGGTCCCACCCACATACGGGGGAGAAAATTGTACAAGAGCATAGATTATTGGGGATCATCTGAGAATTCTGTCAACCATCTTTGCCCTATTACAGAAGGAATCCTTTGCTTTGCCCATTACTGAAGAATGGATTCTCCAACATGTACTTGTTTCTTACAGTTGCTTAGAGAGTTCTTTCCTGTTCAGAGATTAATGCTTCTTCAATGTTATATTTAAATAAATAATAACTAATATCTAGTTTTAAACTTTTATAGTGTTAAGTTCTATTTTATAACCTTTGGTTAGAATATTGAATACATGTAAATCAATACAAATCTCAGTACTTATTGAAGTCAACTTTTAAATTGGAATAGACTTAAAAGATTATAGAGGGATTGTACTGCCGAGATATAGAGTAACACACATTTGCCTTCAATAAACTTGTAGTCCAGTAGTGATCTTAAATAAAGATCAAACAAATAACTCGTAACTTAAGACAAAGTAAGATTTCTGCCATGAGAAATGATAGGATTATCATCCTATATAATAAGAGAGGAATATGCTAATTAGCCATTACGCTCTGAGGCATAAAGACCAAGTGTGACACGACCAGATCACTGATCCGTAGGAGGGTGGGCCAGCGAGGTACAAGCGGGTTATGGAGAGCTACAGGAGTGGGCAGGGCAGCAAGCTATGAGAGGGTGAGGGGGGAGGGGGGAGGGGGGAGGGGGGAACTACAGGAGGGCGGCAGCGACCAACTGGCTACAAGTGGGCAGCAGAGAGGTACATGATGGGGCAGGGCAGCAAGCAAGCGGGAGGCAGAGAGCTTCAGGAGAGGGCAGGGCAACAAGGTATGAGGGGAAGGTGCAGGGAGCTACAGGAGGGCGGGGCAGCAGGCAGAGAGCTACAGGAGCGCAGGGCAGTGGGCAGAGAGCTACAGGAGTGCAGGGCAGTGGGCAGAGAGCTACAGGAGGGCGGCAGCGACCTACTGGCGCACGGATTCGTGCTTAGGGCTACTAGTACATATATAAGAAAGCTTTTTGTTAATCCAGGTCCTTGGCCTTTAAAACATTCCTCATACTACATGGTTGCATTTACCACAAGATAATAATGCTAACAATAATGCTGTGTACTTAAAATTTACCCAGTGCTATCATTGATATTTAAGAAAACTCTGCCCTCAAAATTACCTTTGCTAGGTAAGCAGCAGCATCTCTGTTTTCCATGAGGACAGAAAGTGAAATGCCCGCTTGCCCACATCACTCAGCTGGTAAGCAGTAGACCCCAGAGTAGACCTCAGAGATGATGAGTCTTCCTGTGTTTTCTTATCATTTATGGTTTTAATATAATATAACAAATATTTATTTTTAAATCTTTGATGGTAGATAGAAATGCAATAATATAGAAATAAGAAACATGCTCCTGATTTTAAAAATGACTACTAGTAATCTCAATTTATTGGTAGATTTTACTGCAAATCTCTTTCTAACAGGATTGCCACAGAAGTAGTCTCACATGCCAAAGCAAGAGTATTGGTAAACAAAGAAGGTTTTATTTGTACTTCTTGTCTCATCTATAGTATTTCTCAAATAAGAAATAGAATTCTTAGACTAAGAGAAGTAACAGAGCCATAATTATCTGTCCAAAATTCTAAGGGATAATCAGAAGGTTCCAGATTGATGGCCTGTTTTCTCTATTTTGACAAGTGCTCTTATTTCAAGGCATAAATAACTAATATGAGAAATATATTTTAAATGGTGCAGATTTTAAATATTGTTTAAGCAAAACATGATTTACATTTTAATATATTCTAAGTTATTGGGTTTATTATCTCCAAATTTCAGTATTTCTTAATTTTTATATTGTTAAATTAAAATTAGAATCTACATATATGTAGAGAAAACATTTATTGGCTTGGTTTCTCCTCAATGAAGGATATATTTACAGTGTCTGGATCTGCCATTGTGAAAGGAATAGACAGAAATCGAATGGCATACACATTTGACAAATGAAAGAAGCTGCCAGGACTGTTCATAGGAAGTGAAGAGCCTCATCGAAGTTTAGTTTTCTGAGTTGCCTGGGACCCACCTAGAATTGTAGCCATGAATTATGTCTCACCAAATTAAAATCTCAAAAGTCCAATTTAGATGCAGAGCATTTACTTCCAGGATTGATAAGTGTTCCAATGCACGCTACTTAAGTAAAAGCTAATGATATGACATGGCTAATAAAAGTGTATTTAAATTTATATAGTGATAAACTAATGGATTATAAATACCCACTGAAATTAATTTTTGTCTTTTCAGCACCATCTGTGCTGCAAATAGGAAGACTTGAGTTTTTGAAACCATTCTTTTGGTTCTTACTATATAGAAAGCATTGTTTGTAGATACTATAGGGAATACACAGGTGAACAAAGTCACAGTCCTCTCGCATAGATTTACTGGGGCTCCTGGTTGAGAAACAGGCACATTGCTATGGGAGCTAAGAAAATGGGGGAGCTGCTTTGTTGAGGAAAAAGAATAAAGTATACAGGATTTTCATAAAGGAGGAAATAATAAGTTGCTCTTTAAGCATGAGAATGAATTCAGCAGAAGGAAACTCCATGTGTAGAGTCCTTGATGGAGAAATGGCAGACATGTTTGGGGAATGGCAGGCAAGTTTGACTGCAGGTGCTGTCTGACTGAAACATGAACTGAAGGTAAATCTTAGAGAGCCTAATATAACCACAAACATCCCAGCTTTATTCTACATAGGTGCAGAAGTTTGAAGGGTTTTTGAATAAAGGAATACAGGTCAGTGATGTTTTAGGAAATAAGTTGCAGGGAGGAGTGTTATTACAGTACTCCCAGTGGAGAGTCTTCATTAAAAAGTGGCAATAAGGGCAAGACCGGTTTGGCTCAGTGGATAGAGCATCGGCCTGCGGACTGATAGGTCCCAGGTTCTATTCCGGTCAAGGGCATGTACCTTGGTTGTGGGAGGTGTGCAGCAGACAGCTGGTCGATGTTTCTCTCTCATCGATGTTTCTGACTCTCTATCCCTCTCCCTTCCTCTCTGTAAAAAATCAATAAAAATATATTTTTAAAAAATTTTAAAAAGTGGCAGCAGGGAATGAATATGAGAAACATCACATAACTTGTAGAACCTGACTATTGATTGGACATAGAAAATCAGTAAATAGGGAGGGAGATAGATACAAGCTTGGATGGTAACCAGTAAGATTTTCAGTTTTAGGGAAATTATGAGTTTACTTTAAGATATTAATTATTAGGTACCTTTGGGAAAACTCATGAATGAATCTTTCCTGAGATTCCATAGAATCATACTTTTAGATCATAAGTTAAAATATAACCAAAGAAATTGTTTTTTTAGCAAGTATACTTTTTTTCATGAAAACCTAGTATAATATCAAATCGTAGTTTTAAATCAGTGATCTGATATACTCATATTTAACAGTATACACATGCATACATAGATAAAAATGGAATTATAGATTTATTTGTATAGTTTCTAGAAGTTGTTTTTAAATATAGTGTTAATACTTGTTATTAAGTCTTATATTACTCTGCACGTTAGCTACATCTTTTACTGTTTCTAATTAGAATTCTTAACAAAGACAGATTTCCCCCCCTCTGAGAGGTTTCAGTACCATTTTGTCTAATTGTTCCTTATGCTAAACTACCATATTACAAGCTTCTTTGGAATAATAAAATAGTAGTGCAGTTATCCTCTTCAGGAGCTCTGGGTTGCTATGCCTTTACAGCTTGGTGGCATTCTGCTGACTACAGATTGGTGTGAGCAGGGATAACATTAAGACAGTTTGTTCTACACGGTTTCATAAAAACATTGCCAGTATGTCATTTAGTAAAATGTTTATGTAATTAAAAATTCAGATGTAAGGAGTTTAGTGCAGTCTACCTCAACATTACAAAAAGGACTTGTCAACTATCAATCAAGTTCATAAGAGTGAGCAAATTTGTTTATATGCTATTTATTTGATCTAAATCTCTAATAAGCCTCTTCTGCTAATTGGACTTAACATTTATGTTGCTAAATGAGAAGCATTTTGGCTGCTATATAGAATGGTAAGACCTACCCAATGGAATAAACAACTAACATCTGTTATCTCGTCCTGCTCCAGCTTGGCTTTTACCAGTTAAGTACATCAGCCCTGAAGTCAAGGTTATCACATATGTGAATCTCTGGCTCACCCATGTATATGTGAAGGCATAGAAATAGCACACCGTGAGTGAGGACCAGCCAGCCAAAAGCTATTGAGTACAGCTGGTCCATTTTTGTTTTAACCTTTACAAGCCCTACAACCTTAAGAAAAAAACTCATAGAGGTTATAATTTTTATAATAGCTATTTTATAATTAATTTTATTTCTTTTCCTTAGCATTTTTCTGCTTGTAGGATTTTATGCTGATAAGTGTTATATCAAATGTAATTACTTTTATAATACATTTACTTTTATTTTCTTTTTTAAAAAAAGAAGCTAAATTTGGATTTGGCTGATCTTCGGAAAGAAAAAGAAGACTTATTAAAGAAATTGGAGTCCTCATCTGAAATCACAAGTTTGGGAGAAGTTTCCCAGGTAACAATTCCACGGATACAAGTTACATCACTTGGTCCTTCAAGAAGCATGGATTTGGAAATGAAGCAATTACAGTGCAAACTAAAGGTGACTATAATTTTTATTAAAGATGAAACACTCATTTACTGACTCTTAGAGACACTTTTATTCTAATTTAATTCTAGTAACAATGGTAAATTATGGTATAAATAATCAAAAAATTATTAAAACTGACCTCATCTTTCTAGTTTAACCAGGTAAATTCTTATCTAGTAATTCATAATACTATTCTCTGAAAAAAATGACAACACACCATGATATCATCCTAACTTGAGAGATGATGAAAACTGAACATTATTGCTCAACTCTCTGCCCCCCATTCCTCCCTCTACTGAACAGAATTCCTTTCAAATAGTAATTATCAACATAAGTAGAATGCTTCCCTTTACACACTCGCTATTATTTTAATTTGGTTGTTGTTGGTTGCAGATGAGGTAGCTGGAGGCAAGTGAGGGGAGGGAGAAGTACAGAGCAAAGGTGGGTGGGTTTAATAAATTTCAGTAAGTTAAACCTGAGAGTAAGAATAAAAAGCAGTGTTTCTTTTGTTTATAAAAAATAGTAGTTAAGTCCAGGTGAAACTGTCAACAACTTAAAAATAAGGCTAACCTTAATTTAAATAGAATTATCTTGCTGTTTAAAAAAACTCATTTATTCCTCACATATTTTCTTCAGTGGGGATTTCTAGCTGGAAGCTAAAGGGACAATGTATATGGTACCATTACTATAATGAGAAACAATGGAAAGAAAATTCTGGTTGGAAATGCAGAGTCTGTTAGGAGTAGAATAACTGTGACTGTTAAGAGAGTATTAAAATACTGAATTGTCAAATATCTCAGTTGTTTTCAATTAAAATATGTGTGCACTTGCCAATAATATCTTCAAATGAGCAATTACTAATAAGATAAAATATGATTGAGTTTAAAGTAAATGAATGTATCATTGCTTGAAAATATTTTGCTTTTTAAATAATCAGATATACACACTGGAATTAATTTAGATGCTTTTAAATACCATATTCTTTAGACAGTGTTTCTGTACAGAACTTGCCTCAACCACTACATTTTATAAGTTTAAATACCTGACATAATAGAAATGTGAGGAAAATAGTTTTAGGCTTTGGTGCATGTATCTTTTCTTAAAATGTGTTTCTGTGTCTGAAAAAGTGGAATAAAATATATAAATAGAGCATTCCAGTGTTTAGGTTTCTATATAGAGGATAAAATCATTGAGATATTTATTTATTTTATTTTATTTTATTTTATTTTGGTCAGTCCTTATTTGAGGATATTTTTCCATTGATTTTTAGGGAGAGTAGAAGAGAGAGGGAAAGACAGAGAAACATCGATGTGAGAGAAGCACATCCATTGGTTGCCTCATGCACAAGCCCCAACAGGGTCCAGGCTGGGGAGGAGCCTGCAACCCTGGTACGTGCTCTTGACCGGAATCAAACCCGGGACCATTTGGTCTGCAGGCCGATGCTCTATACACTGAGCCAAACCAGCGAGGGTAAAATTTTTTTTTATCTTATCTATTACAGATCTTTAATTCATAGTTTTGTGATTCTTTTTATATGTAAGTCTGCCTTTTCCTTACATAACTTCAGTTTTCACCAAAATAAAATAGAATGTTAAATCTAGTAATGTCTAATCTGATTTCTAAAAAATTTTAAATTGCTAATAGGTTTCAGTTTATTTATATTTTATTTATTTAATTTTACTTCCTACTAATGGTCTAACACAGTGGTCATCAAACTGTGGCTCAGCAGACTGCGGATAGTGAGCCACATGCGGCTCTTTGGCCCCTTGAGTGTGGTTTTTCCACTAAATACCGACTTCTGCGCATGGGCCACGAAGTTTCAATTGCACTGTACGTGCACGCCCGCACCTGGTATTTTGTGGAAGAGCCACACTCAAGGGGCCAAAGAGCCGCATGTGGCTCGAGAGCCACAATTTGCCAACCACTGGTATAACCTAATCTATAATAATAAAAGCATAATATGCAAATCGATCGAATGGCTGAACAGCAGGACTACCATGCTATGACACCCACTGGCGCCAGGCCAGCCAAGGCGGTGCGATGCAATTGGTCGGGGGCCCGGCCATCGCCCCATGATAGCCCTGTAGAGGGAGGCCTAGGCCACCGGCCAGAGGGGCGATCGATCAATTGGGGGACTCCACGATTACCCCATAGAGAGAAGTCCAGGTCACTGGTCAGTGGGGCAGTCAATCGGGGGCCTCCACAGTTGCCTCAAAGAGGGAAGTTCAGGCTACCGGCAGGTGGGCGGGGCCTCCTTCTGCCTGGGCGATCCATCATGGAGCTCCGGCTGAGTGGGCAGGGCCTACCTCTTTGGGGTGATCTATCATGGGGCTTCCAGACTGTGAGAGGGTGCAGGCCAGGCTGAGGGACCCCCCTCACCCCTAGTGCATGAATTTCATGCACCAGGCCTCTAGTTTTGGTAATAATAGGCCCATATGAAAATCTGTGTTATTTACATTATAGTCTCTCATGATGTAAGTTTTTACCCACCTATAAATTTATCTCTCACTTTGGAGCAGCAGTTCTCAACCTGTGGGTCACGAACAATGAAAATACATCCTGCATATCAGATATTTACATTATGATTCATAACAGTAGCAAAATTACAGTTATGAAGTAACAACAAAAATAATTTTATGGTTGGGGGTCACCACAACATGAGGAACTGTATTAAAGGGTCACGGCATTAGGAAGGTTGAGAACCACTGCTTTGGAGGAATGTGTGAGTCACAAGGGTGACACTGATGAGAATGCCTAAAGCAATAGATCATGCTTGATGTAAGTTTGAATTGACATTGTCCATAACTACCCTGGAGTCCCAGAACACTAATCAGGCTGCATAGGGACAAAAAGGATAAATCTTTACTTTTGTCTTGTTCCATGTTTCAATCTGGAAATATTCTACAAGACCAGTTTCCTCTAAGTACATAATACTTTCTGATACTACAAGTTTTTGTTTCAATATTGCATCTGTTTGCTCTGGCTGCTATAACAAAATACCACAGACTAGGTGGCTTAAATAATAGAAATTTATTTTCTCATAGTCAGGAAGTTCAAGATCAAGGTATAAACAGGTTTGGTTTCTTCTGAGGCCTTTATTCTTTGCTTGTATGGCCATTTTTTTGCCACGTCCTCATGTGGTTGTATCTCAGTGTGTGTGGTCTGTGTCCTCATCTCTTATAAGGACACCAGTCATATTGGTATAAGGCCCACCCATATGACCTCATTTTACCTTAATTACCTCTTTAAAGACCCTATCCAAGTACATTAACATTCTCAGGTACTAGGGGTTAGGACTTCAACATATGAACTTCGTTCAGCCATAATAGGTATCAAATTGCTAACAAAATTTTCCAAGAAATAACTTATTTTCTAGCTGATGTTTTTATGCTTAATTAAGAAAAACTGGCTAGATTTGAATCTCTTAAAGGTCTATATACATCTTTTTTATTTTATCCAATTAATTTTAGGCTTTTCTATGCAAATTCTTAGGTGTACTTCTTAGATATATGTGGTTCATTCAGTAATTGGAGTGCTCATGTGCATTTTAGTTTACCCATATTAGACATGTTTCTCCAAGGTACAACTTCATATCGAGGTAATAAAATATTTAGAGACCTATAAATTCCTTCTGGTTATAGTAGTTATATTTAGTTTATTTTGAAGTTCTTTATGCAGTCTGGTTTGAATGGTACTCCAATTTATATCTCTGATTCTTTGACTTCCTAATTGTTGAAAACATTCCTTTTTGTACATGCTATGCTATCTTCCAGTTTCCCAGTAAGTTAATAATGAATAGTTTTTTTCAACTATTACTCATTATATATAATTTATTTCTAGGCTAGGTCTAAGTCCTTTACAAATATCAACTCATTTAATTCTCATTTCAACCCTATATGAAAAGTTTTATTAATATTTCTATTTTACAATTGAAAAAAAAAAACCGAGACAGAGAGAATAAGTCATTTGTCCAAGGCATACAGCTACTAAGTGTTAAGGCTGAGATTCAAACTCAAGCTACCTAGCTCCAGAGTCCATGCTCTTTCTTACTCATTCACTATGAAAATATAAAAATATATATATTTAACAAACTTAGATAGGAAAGCTCTAACCAGGATGGGTTCTCACCTCTGAGACATTTTTGAAGTATATTCTGGTATTTCACTCCAGATTTTAAGTCATGCTGCAGATAAGTGTAATATAGTAGGAACTGGAAAAGGGTCAGAGGACCTGGGTTTTGATCACTCTTTGTCCTTTAACTTCTTGTAGGACCTGACTGAGGAAATTATTTAACTTCTCCAGAGGTTTAAAGCAGGGATACCTTTCTATCTGCTAAATAAGGACTTTTGAGGATCAAATAGAGTACCTGTGAGATTTAAAGATCTTGGCAAAAGTACATATCAAGCTGGCATTCTTTCATTTGTTATAATTCAGTAATCCCTCAATTTTCCAGAAGTCAGAGGTACAGCAAGTGAGCCACCTAAAATAGCAGCCTTAAGTTTAAAAACAGAATAGAGTAAAAAAGCTATCTTAAAATCTACTTAATTTATTCCACTGAAGATATTGTCAGGCTTCATTTACTGCCTCTTGCCTTTTATCTTACATGCAGCTCTAATAAGTTTATTTGTTCAACTTCTCAGCACAAAAACACCTCAGAAGAAGCAATCTAGAGGTATGCATATTAAAGGGCTGGATAATTATTTTTAGTCAGGAATATTGACAGAAGCAAGAGATTATGACAAGGAGAAAAAGGAAATATAAATAAATTAAGGTAAAAATACAAAATTTAAAAAGCAGCAGCCTGGTACCATTTAGAGTAGGGATAAGTAGTCCTTTATGTCATCGTAATAGTTTTTAAAGGCAACACTACATAATGATTTAGTGATAATATAATAGATATAGTAATATGACATAATTCATAAAATGATATTTATAATATAATATTACTATAATAAAGTATTACTTTTAGTTTAATGTAATAATAGATATACATATTTCTAAATGAATAAGCAGTCTTTCCAAAGAGAATTTAAGATTAATAATTAAAGCAAAAGCTTCAATTATCTGGTAAATTCACTAGTGTGGAACATCTATCAGTGCTAGAAATAAAACACTATTCATCACTGTAAACATGTGAAATATGGACATTTATATTGCATTACACAGATATTTAATTAAAACTTCTAATATTCAGCACAATTGCCATGTTGAGGTAGCCTTGGGTTTTTAAGAAAATTAATATATTTAATATAAAAATTAAAACAATAGCAATTTATTATTTCTTGTGATCCAGGAGGTTGGCTGGAAAATTATTTCAAGTTTTTTATTTACATACTAGAGGCCCGGTGCACAAAAATTTGTGCACTTGGGGGGGTAGGGGGGTCCCCCAGCCCGGCCTGTGCCCTCTCGCAGTCTGGGACCCCTCGGGAGATAACGACCTTCTGGCTTAGGCCTGCTCCCGGGTGGCAGAGGGCACGCCCAATCCCTAGGTTCAGCCCCTGGTCAGGCTCAGAGCAAGGCCAATTGGGGAGTTGGGGCGCCGCCCCCTGTCATGCACAGAGCAGGGCAGATCGGGAGGTTGCGATGACACTCTCAGTCACGCTCAGGGTAGGGCCGATTCGGGGGTTAGGGCACCGCCCCCTGTCACACTCAAGGCAGGGTCGATGGGGAGGTTGCAGCGCCACCCCCTGTCACTCACAGAGCAGGGCCAATCAGGGGGTTGGGGCGCTGCCCCCTGTCACTCACAGAGCAGGGCCGATCAGGGGGTTGGGGCGCTGCCCCCTGTCACTCACAGAGCAGGGCCCATCAGAGGGGTTGGGGCTCCATACCCTGTCACACACAGAGCAGGTCAATCAGGGGGTTGGGG
>NW_005871192.1:1672199-1693098 GCF_000147115.1 Myotis lucifugus | reverse complement strand
GGGGGGGGGGGTTGGGCGCCGCACCCTGTCACACACAGAGCAGGGCCGATCAGGGGTTGGGGCGCCACACCCTGTCACACACACAGCCGCAGGGCGATCAGGGGATTGGGGAGCTCCCCCCTATCAGGCACAGAGCAGGGCTGATCAGGGGGTTGGGGTGCCTTCCCCTGTCAGGAACAGAGCAGGGCAGATAGGGAGATTGTGGCCCTGCCCCCTGTCACACACAGAGCCGCAGGGTGATCAGGGGGTTTGGGCGCTGCCCCCTGTCACGCTGATCCCAGTGCCAGGAGGCATATTACCCTTTTACTATATAGGATAGAGGCCTGGTGCAAGGGTGGGGGCCGGCTGGTTTGCCCTGAAGGGTGTCCTGGGTCAGGGTGGGGGTCCCCACTGGGGTGCCTGGCCAGTCTGGGTGAGGGGCTCAGGGCTGTTTTCAGGCTGGTGGGTTGACTGAAGCTCCCAACTGCTCCTTTTTTTCTTTTTTCTTTTTTTATTCTGGGCCAGCTTTAGCTCTGAGGCCTCGCTGCTGAAAGCAGGTTTCTGGCCTTTACCTTCTGTATTTGATACAATGTTGCGGTCCGGCTGGCTGAAGCCCGGCTGACTAACGCAGGTTTCTGGGGTTTTGTTTAGCTTCTATATTTGCAACAAAGTTGCTTAGAGTTGCAGCTGAGAGGCCGGCAGCGGCAGGCGGGGAACGTTGGAGTCCGCAGTCACTGGAGCAAGCAAGCCTCCCTGCTTGCTTCAGTGCATGGCTGCCGCCCGCCATCTTGGCTGACAGTTAATTTGCATAAGGATATGCTGATTAGCCAATGGGAAGGGTAGCAGTCATATGCTAATTACCATGTTTCTCTTTTATTAGTGTAGATAGTATACCAGTAAGATAGTTAAAGTCTGTCTAATGAATTTGACTCATATTTACATTATGTGATTAATGGTTTCATCTTGTCAGACTTACATGTTTTTTAGCATGAGTCAGTCAAATCTGGTAATAATTCTAATAGAAAAAATTGATTATAGTTACTTAAAAGATTAATGAAATTACTACTCCAAATATTTTTAAAGCTCTCATATTTATATTATTTTAATACTTTTGAATTTAGGAAATGACTCAATGTATGTCAACACTGTCTTGTAAGTGGAAAAAAAATATCAAGTGATGTCTCAGATTACATGCTTACTTGGAATTTGACTCAAAATATAAAGTTAGGGGTCTTAACACTCTAGTTGCTACCTCTGACTCCTAGCCTATGCAGACAACAAATACCCCAAAGCTGTTCTACATTGAAAAACTAATAATTATGTATAAACTAGAGGCCTGGTGCACGAAATTTGTGCACGAGGGGGGGGGGGATGTCCCTCAGCCTGGCCTGCACCCTCTCCAATCTGAGACCTTTTGGGGGATGTCCGACTGCCGGTTTAGGCCCGATCCCGATCCCTGTGTGCACAGCCATCCTGTGGCAGCCATCTTGTGGTGGCTATCTTGTGAAGATGTTGCGCAAGGGCGTGAGGACCACCTAGGCTTTTATTAGTATAGATACATTAATAATAAGTCATACTATTAATATGTTCAGGTAAAGAAGTATTTAGTATTCATAAGATTCTTTATCAATTACCTATTACTATCTAAAAAATAATCCTAACATGTCAAAGCTTAAAACAATAGCAATTTATTATTTCTTATAATATTCTGGGTTCCCTAATATGCCCGCATTCTTTCTAAATAAGGATTTACCAGGCTTGGGAGTTCCTCACTTATGGGCCTGACAATTGGTCAGTTGATTATAAGCTGGGGTAACTCAGTACTCCTCCAAATGGCCTTTCCTATATGATTTCACTCATCCTATCTAATAAAGAGGTAATATGCAAATTGACCATCACTCCAAAACATAATATGGCTGCCCCCGTGTGGTCAAAGATGGCCATAACAAGATGGCCAGCAGGGGAGGGCAGTTGGGGGCGACCAGGCTGGCAGGGGAGGGCAGTTGGGGGCGACCAGGGCTACAAGGGAGGGCAGTTGGGGGCAACCAGGCCAGCAGGGGAGGGCAGTTGGGGGCAACCAGGGCTGCAGGGGAGGGCAGTTGGGGGCAACCAGGCCAACAGGGGAGAGTAGTTGGGGGTGACCAGGACTGCAGGGGAGGATAGTTAGGGGCGACCAGGCCAAAAGGGGAGGGCAGTTAGGGGTGACCAGGCTGGCAAGGGAGTGGTTAGGGAGTGATCAGGCTGGCAGGCAGGCGAACAGTTGGGAGCCAGCAGTCCTGGATTCTGAGAGGGATCCCAGATTGGAGAGGGTGCAGGCTAGGCTGAGGGACACACACTCCCACCTGACACCCCCCCCCCCCCCCCCGTGCACAAATTTCATGCACTGGGCCTCTAGTGTGGGATATAAAACTGAAACTTGTGAACATAAAACAGCCGTGTAGTGGTTGCCAGAGAGAAGAGGGTAGGGGAAGAAATTGGTTCTAATATATGGTGACAGAAGATTTAACTTTGGGTGGTGGGCACATGGTACAATATATAGATCTTGTAACATAGAAACCCACACCCGAAACTTATATGTTCATGTTGACCAATGTCACCTCAATAAATTTAATTAAAAAATAATAAAAATAATAAAATTTAATCAAATTTTTAAATGGCCTTTCCTCCATATTTTTTGGAAGATGATTCCAGGGCAGCATTCCAAGAGGGCACAGGTACATGCTACAAGGATTTAGGCCCAGGACTGATATTTCTACAGTTTTATTTCTGCCACATTCTTTTGGTCAAAGCAAATCACAGGCCAGCCCAGATTCAAAGGGTTGGGAGATAGATTCCACCTCTCAATGGGAAGAGCAGCAAAGCATCTGTGACCATATTGAGGCTGTTACAAGTTACTAGTAAAATCCAGCATTAGTTTTAAGTTATCTCATTAAACCATTACAGTACTTAATCACACATTTACATTTTACAAAGACAATCCATATCTCCCATAAATGTATTTTGGGAGCGTACTCTTTGCAGTTGTTTCATGATGTGTACCTCTATGGTTTGGGCATGTCGTCTAAAAATTTTAGTATACTATAGTATTTTTATTATAAAATAAAGCATTTTAAATATTTAAATGTTCATTTTAATTTATAACTATAATTGAAAATTGCTCTTCATGAGAATGGCATTTATTTTTATGCTGCTTTAGAACAAGATTGAAAGGTGCATTTAAATTTGTTTGTATTTTAAATCTAGAATGCAACTAATGAACTCACTAAGCAATCATCAAGCATGAAGTCTCTGAAATTTGAACTCCTAGCAAAAGAAGAACACATAAAGGAAATGCATGAAAAGTATGTTTTTCATATTTGCATCTATTGTATTTGGTGCCACCTAGTGGCAGTTAACTCTATTAAATGCAATCCAAGAAACAATAGTGACATGTCAAAAATTGTTTTCCTTTTTTAGTTCTCGTTTAAGCCTACTTAAAATGAAAATGTAAGGAATATTACATATAGTGTGGTTGATGGAAATATGGTTACTATTTTTTAATTAGAGTAAGAATATCTAAAGTTAGGTTTTCCTTCTTAGAGTAAACATTTAATTTGGAATAAATATCAATTAAAAGCCTAAAGACTGTGAACAAAAAACTTTAGAATGTGCTGATTATTCAACCAAAGATATAGGTGTAGATTGATCCTCATATTGGATATAATGCCTAAACTTACAAAACTAAGTTGGGGAAAAAGGTAAAGCTTTGTTTGTATTTAAAATTACTGGAGGATTATGAAAGTTTGTACTTTCCGTGTTTATTAACAAAGGTTTAAAATGTTCTATCCCATGCCCTAGCCGGTTTGGCTCAGTGGATGGAGTGTCGGCCTGTGGACCAAAGGGTCCCGGGTTTGATTCTGGTCAGGGGCACATACCTTGGTTGCAGGCTCCTCCCCGGCCCAGGCCCTGGTCAGGGCTCGTGCAGGAGGCAACCAATTGATATGTCTCTCTCACATCAAGGTTTCTCTCTGTCTTTCCCTCTCTCTTCCACCCTCTCTAAAAATCAATGGAAAAATGCCCTAGCCAGTTTGGCTCAGTGGATAGAGCGTCAGCCTGCAAACTGAAGAGTTCCAGGTTCGATTCCGGTCAAGGGCATGTACCCGTGGCGGGGTGTGCAGGAGGCAGCTGATTGATGTTTCTCTCTCATCAATGTTTCTGGCTCTCTGTCCCTCTCCCTTCCTCTCTGTAAAAAATCAATAAAATATTTAAAAATAAAATAAAATGTTCTATCTCAAAATGATTTTATTTCTATATCTTTTATAGATATACTAGAGCTTAGAAGTGATAACCTGTTTAGGTAGGATTCTAATCTGTCATTAATAACTTAATACATATATTTTACATGCATACATGTATAATCTACATTATATGTGAGGATCGCTTAAAAGTGATATCAGTAGATAAAACTATTAGACACAAAAGGTTGGTTAATTTTTAAACAGACTATCTTGAAATTTATCTATTAAGAAACAGTTTTGCTTATTTAACAGTTATAAAATTTAATATTTTTTTATTATAGTATAGAATTACTTCTTATCAGTGTTATGCTTTTGGATGATCTCTGAATATCGCTTTGACTTTTTTACCAATGAAACAGTGTAATTTAAATATAACAATTTTGACTTTTCATAAATTTTATTTATCTTTCTCAGTCACTTTTTTAATGTATGTGCAATATTATCTTTAACAAGTGATAACTGGATTATAGATTTTACAAGTACTCATTAATAGAGCAATATTTATTACTTTCAATTATTTTATTAATTTGCAATTTCATTGATATCAAACAGTATTTAACAATTAACAGTAGATGTAACATTGGATAAGGTATTATCACTGTTAAAGTATTTTTTATCACTTTTGATAAAATGCCCTTTTTTTCCTTTTAAGGTTGTCTCGAATGGAAAGGGATATAACCATGAAAAGACATTTGATAGAGGACTTGAAATTTCGACAGAAAGTAAATTTGGAAAGTAATGAGAGCATTAATGAAATGTTAGAAAATCTTGAAAAAAAGGTATGAACTTCTATATGTTCCCTGAAACTAAAAAAATCATTACCCATTGTATTTACCTGCTTAACTCAAATATTCACTCTTAATAAAATTTATAGGAAATATCCATAGAATATATGGGTACTATTACATAATTTCATTATTTGTTCTGTAAGTACACTATTTGTTTTAAAATTCATGACTCTAAAATCTCATATATAATATAGCACGATATTTTTATGTGAGAACATAATCAAGTTTAATTTATAAAGGTTTGAATATTTCTAGGATGCATAATTACATTTTTTTCAGCATTTTGTTTTATTTAAACTATAATTTTTAATTATAAAACCAAGCATATATTTTTAAATGAAAAACAGTGGTAACCAAAATCTATCAAAGTTTTTTTAAAGTATATTACCACAATTTTTAAAAATATACTTTTCTGCATGGCTGGCCTGGCTCAGCGGTTGAGCTTTGACCTGTGAACCAGGAGATAATGGTTCGATTCCCAGTTAGGGCACATGCCTAGGTTGCAGGCTTGATCCCCAGTGTGGGGTGTGCAGGAGGCAGCTGGTCAGTAATTCTCTCTCACTGATGTTTCTCTCTCTCTCTCCCTCACCCTTCCTCTGTGAAATCAATAAATATATATTCACACACACACACACACACACACACACACACACACACACACTCTGAGTGGTCAGATTATTATGACCACCTGATGTTTGTAGGCAAATTAGCTATAATTTCACACTGAAGTTGCTAGAGGGCCAGACCATTATAAATAGGGAAGAAGATTGTTTACCACAACAGTAGAAGTGATTTTTTTTCTGAAGATATGGGTAAACAATGTGATTTAACAGCCTTTGAACATGGGATATATTTGAACGTGAGTGGCCAGATTATTATGACCACCTGACGTTTGTAGGCAAATTAGCCATACACTGCATCGTATGGGATATGGAAGCCAAGGACCTGTTTGAACAAACACCTTTGTTGCCTGCAGTTACCAAGATAAAACGTCTCCAATTCGCACAGGAACACAAGGATTGGACAGTCAAGCATTGGAAAAAAGTCATGTGGTCCGATGAATCACGTTTCCAGTTGCATCATGCAGATGGCAGAGTGAGAATTTGGCGGAAACAGCATGAAAGCATGCACCCCACATGCATGAATACAACCCTTCGAGCTGGTGGGGGCAGTGTTATGGTTTGGGGCATGTTTTCCTGGCATGATTTGGGCCCTTTAATTCGTGTGGAACAACGTCTGAATAGCACAACATACCTAAGTATCGTTGCTGATCAAGTTCATCCTATCATGTTGATGGCGTATCCCAATGGAGATGGCTTCTTCCAACAAGACAATGCTCCATGCCATGGTGCTCATATTGTGCAGGAGTGGTTTCAAGAACATGAGAGAGATTTTACCTTGCTTAGGTGGCCCCCACAATCACCAGATCTCAATCCAATTGAGCATTTGTGGGACGAAGTTAAAAGAGCCATCAGGCAGCTGGTTCCACAACCATCAAATCTCACAGAACTGGACAGTGCTATTCATCAGGCATGGTGTCAGATTCCTCGCATCACCTTTCAGCATCTCATGGAGTAAATGCCAAGAAGAATTGCCACAGTATTGAAGGGAAAAGGTGGCCCAACAAAGTACTGGTGGGGTGGTCATAATAATCTGGCCACTCAGTGTATATACACATATATACTTACCTCCTCTCTCTAAGCATGTCCTCGGGTGAGGATTATTTTTTAAAGTATACTTTTCTTTGTATACACTTTAAGTGTACTTAGGAAGAGAGTTGTATTTAAAATAGTTGTATAATATTTAACCCCAAAGTAGAAATAGCAATTTTCTGACTAAGAGGTATATACTAGTATATGTATATATACATTAAAGGTGCTACTTGCATAACTCATAAATTAGCTTGTGCTTTGGCAATCACTCAGTGTTAGCAACTCCAGAGAAAGTGTTTCCCTTATTTTACTTGGAGATAAAAATATAAGTATCTATTAGCTCAAATGGATTTAAGGGAGAAAATTTTATACCACCAAGACAAGTGTATATGGATTTCTTTCTTTTTCCTCCACACACCACATAAATTATAATTACTTCCTTATAGTTTTTCAATGTTATCCTTTAAATGTTATCCTTTAAATCTTCTTATTTTTTAACTTTAATAATTATTTTAAATATAGTAATGATATATCTTTATTGGCATTCAATGGAAAAAGAAAAATTATTTCCTCTATTTTTTCATATGTATAATAAATATCTTGCATCACTTACTTTTATTCTTAAAAGTACATGTAATATTGGAGAATACAATAAATAATTATCCATAACTTAGCTTATTTAAGTATCAAAAACAACCATTCCTGCTTAAGGAGGTTTAGGTTAGTAATTAAAGGAAATGTAGTTTAAATTAGTATTGTATTATTAGGTGAAAGACTACACATGCCAGCATTTATACTTCTTTGGTGCAATATTTAGTTTTGCTATTGATTTAAGGACTATTAGTCTCATTTATAATATTAGTTCTACAAATCTTATACTTGAAATTGATATTATTTATGAGAAACCAGATGAAATTAGACTTACTCATGTGTTCATTTGGTTTCTGTTGAAACAAAAAGTACACTATTAGAATGCCTTTACCAATAATAATTACCTTTATGCTTTCACTTCTAGGTAAAGACATTGACTGAAGAGTGTTCCAACAAGAAGATATCAATTGATTCACTAAAGCAAAGACTTAGTGTCGCCGTTAAAGAGAAGTCGCAGTATGAAGAGATGTATCAGAAAACTAAAGAGGAATTAGAAAAAAAGGTATGCATTTAGGACACTTTAGCTTAGAAATGGAATATAACAATGTCTTTTTTATTTTTTAAATTGTCATTTTTTTCTCCCCCAAACTATTATGAGCTACTTAAATGTTTCAGATAAATGCAAAGAACACTTTTATCTCTACATGAAACACTGAGAATCTGTTTTCATTAAAGGTACTCCTACATTAGAGAAACAGAGTTTGTGTCTTGATAATCTACATATATATATAAAAAATAGAGAAATATGCTAATTAACTGGGATGCCGTAACGGGTCAACTGGACAGGAGGAGTTTGCACATGCAGCGTCGGGGGGCGGAGCAGCAGGGGCCTGGGGAGGGAGGCAGGGCTGGACTGGAGGGTGGGTGGCGCCGTGCGATTTTGAATCGCGCTGGGCTCCTAGTCTCTCATAAATGAAAACTATTATTAATAACTGGAACAAGTAGATATAAATTAAGTCCACCTAAACTTACAAACTCATTTAATATTTCCATTTGCTATATGAGATTTATTATTTTTAGAAAGCATAAATTAATTTTTATGATGAATATATAAGGATATGTACACACATCCTAGCCGGTTTGGCTCAGTGGATAGATCATTGGCCTGTGGACCAAAGGGTCCTGGGTTCAATTATGGTCTAGGGTGCCTACCTTGGTTGCAGGCTCCTCCCCAGCCCAGGCCCTGGTTGGAGCGCATGCAGGAGGCAACCAGTCGATATATTTCTCTTACATCAATGTTTCTCTCTGTCTTTCTCTCTCTCTTCCACTCTCCCTAAAAATCAATGGAAAAATAACTTCAGGTGAGGATTAACAACAAAAAAGAATGTGTGCTCAGGCTATTTTGTTGAAAATAAATAAATACAACCATCAGTTTTACCCAAATAAAATAAATACACATATAGAGAGTCATGAAATCCTTTATCTGGCATGGGTAACTACCTCTTCCAAATCTGCTTATGAAATATCTTTATTCCATGACTACTGTATTTTGCAGGATCTCAAGCTTTCTCTCCTAGTATCAAAAATAAATGAGACTGAATCTGCAATGGCAGACATTGAAACAGCAGCTTCTAAGCAGCTTCAAGGATTAGCATTGCAAAGTGAGCAGGCCCTAGAAGGTGCACAGAAGAAACTGCAGATAGCCAGTGAGAAAGTGGAAGAGTTCACCTTATTTGTGAAGGTTTGGATTACTTGTGCATTACTAACTCGTTCTTTTCTTCTGACAGAGTGGGCAGTGGCCTGCTTCAGATGATTTGGGCAATACTTTGAAGTTTCTTTCTGCTTTCCTAAACCACAGAGCATCTTCTCCTACCTTACTTGCCACATTGTTGAAAAATTTCTCTATAAAATATTTATTTTTATAGCTTGAGTTTAAAATTTTCTCTTCTATTATCAATACTCTTTTCTTAACGTCAACTTAGCTGTGAAATTGCAGTAATCTCATAATCAAGGCAGGTAGTAAGATGAAAGAATTAAGTAATTTCCATTGTACTGCCTTTTTGAAAAATCACCCAAGCAAAAAGACACCAGAACCCCAATCCACATGGAATCCATAGAGGATTGGCAAATGACTTAGCAGAACAAAAGGAGGACCAGCCCAAGTGCCTGCAAAGGGTGCCAGTCCAGAAGTTATCTGACAGCTGATGAACCCAGAAACACTCAGGAGTTGACTCCATAAGGAACGACCAGAGCAGAGGGCGATGGGGGAAGGGCAGATACAGAGCTAAACAGGTGGTTTATTTGAAAGTGTTTATAAGGAGCGTTCAGACCTATGGTCTGTGCTTATAGCCCATATAGTCAGGCAGTCTTCCTCCCTTCACCCCTCTGGAAAAACCGGGCAGGAGCAGCTCTGCGTTCAGAGATACAAGGTACTGAGAGCCAGGAATCTGTGATTGCTGTGCCCCTTTTAATCTCACTGTGAGTTGTTTACACCCTGATTTAGTACCATTTATTCTGACTTAAATTATATTTAGCAAACGGATCTATTGCGGATCTATTGCCACTAGATAGATTCAGAGTTTCTTTTTATTTTTTTAAATATATTTTATTGATATTTTTACAGAGAGGAAAGGAGAGGGATAGAGAGTTAGAAACATCGATGAGAGAGAAACATCGATCAGCTGCCTCCTGCACACTCCCTACTGGAGATGTGCCCGCAACCAAGGTACATGCCCTTGGCCGGAATCGAACCTGGGACCCTTGAGTCCACAGGCCGACACTCTATCCACTGAGACAAACCGGTCAGGGCAATTCAGAGTTTCTTAAAGTGAAGGACATATTTTACTAATCTCTGCTTTCACAAACTGTAACATAGCACCTTTCAGAATCTCATGCAATAATGATCACTAGCTAATGAAATTAAATTTCCATTAGGAATGTGAAAATGTAATAATTGTCCTTTTGGCATTTAAAAAGAAGTTTGACTATAGTGGGAGAGTGACTCTTTTCGTCTAAAATTACAATGTTCTTTTCTTTTTTTTGAGCAATCTTGGATAAGATTAAGTTTATCATACCACTTTTTTCTTCAAATGGCTTGCAGTATTAAAAACTAGCATATCATATCAGTAGAAATTTACTTAAATATATAAGATATTTAATTTATGTAATCTTTATAAAATGAAGTTAAACCGTGTCCTCTGATGGAATAAAATAACATCACCACTGTCTCTTCCCAGATAACCCTGCCATTATTGGATGTGCATAATTATACTTGTTGCATATATGTAACATATACTAAAGTATATTATTTTACATATATTGGTATTTTACTTTTCTCCTTTTTTGGTTTTTCTCTCTAGATAGGTCAGTAGTTTGGCATATCTTATGCTCCTAGTTGAAAAGGTCCTCTGGTCAACATATAGTACAGTATTTATAATAGTTCCCTTATCTGCTTAGGTATTGATTGTATTTATAAGAAATAATATTCCTGGACTCATAGATTGAATATAAGATTGCAAATAACTAGATCTTATATATAATGCTATATTCTTCATTCCTCTAAAAATAGGAGTTTAAACATTTTATGTGAGTATTAATTGTGCTCCATTTAGAAAAAATCCTTTTGTTTCTTTGGAATAGATACTGTGGGAGTTTTCTCATTTTAAAAATAACTACAAAATGAATGAATTGTCTCTTTTATTTCTATAATGAAAGTTTCAACTGGTGTAAAGTCAAACCAATAATGCTTGACTCAGAGGAACCTAAATGATTGCAGAGTATTAATTTAGTAAACGTAATTTCTCTTTTCCAGATTTAAAGTATCATTTCTTCCAAATACTGTTGAATAGTCTCACTATTTAACTTATGACAAGTACTCTCATTGAATATTGTCAGTAATTCATGATGTAAAACTACATTCATTATGACTTTTAGCTTCAGAAACCTATGTTTTCTTGTTTTATATTCATCCGAGGGTCTTGTTTGTTGTATTTTTAGCCAAGATACAAAACATGAATTACATAATTATAAGATTTATTCAAAATGTTAATTATTTTTTCCTGAAATATTCTTTTAATTGGTCCTTTTTAAAAAGAATTGATAACCAGAAATTTTTTAAATAGAAAAATGAATTTTATGACTAGAAGTTTTTTGACCTTCATGATAATGTAATGGGTGTACCTCTTCACATAAAATAGTTTGGCAAAAATTATTTTCTAAAATCAAATTTTGTATTTATGTCCAAAGATATGAATGATATTTAATGATAAAATGCATATCTAATCTCTAGTTGCTCAAGAGTAACATTATTGGTCCTTTATATTTTTCAGCAACAAATAATATAGAGTGTATAGATGTCTTAATAGGTAAATTCAAGATTGCTGTAGTTTCATGGCTTTTTGAGTAATGTATCCTATATAATAAAAGCCTAATATGCTAAGTGTCCAGTCATCTGGTCAGCCGTTCAACCAATCAAAGCATAATATGCTAATGATATGCTAAGGCTGCTCAACTGCTCGCTATGACATGCACTGACTACCAGGGGGCAGACACTCCGACCAGTAGGTTAGCTTGCTGCTGGGGTCCAGCCAATCTGAACTGAGCAAGATGGGCTGGACACACCCTGGAACCCTCCAGCGGTCCCTCCCGGCTGGCCAACCTCCCACGTCCCTCCCAGCCCCGATTGTGCACTGGTGGGGTCCCTTGGCCTGGCCTGCACCCTCTCACAATCCGTGACCCCTCGGGGGATGTTGGAGAGCTGGTTTCGGCCTGACAGCAGAATGACCAGTTACTATGATGTGCACTGACCACCAGAAAGCAGACGCTCAATGCAGGAGTTGCCCCCTGGTGGTCAGTGTGCTCCCACAGGGGAGCACCGCTCAGCCAGAACCGGGCTCACAGCTGGCAGGACTGCAGCAGTGCTAAGGATGTCCAACTGACGGCTTAAGCCCGCTTCCCGCCTAAGCTGTCAGTGGGACATTCCCCCAAGGGCTCCCAGACTGCGAGAGGGTGCAGGCCGGGCTGAGGGCCCCCCCCCCCCCAGTGTATGCATTTTGTGCACCGGGCCTCTAGTTTTTATTATAAAGAGCCACCAGCAAATTAATGCTAAAACCAGAAACATTGGCAAAGGCTGGATCATTGGTTCGGAGGAATGAGATGACATCATTCTTCTCTTCCTTGCACATATGCCCCTAGGACCATAGAGATGCTCAGGAGTTGTCATCTGAGGCAGCATACCATCAGTCGCTTTCTAAATCCTACTGTGTTACATCTAAGCTTAAACATTTTATTTTTATTTTTTTAAACCTTTTTTAAAATTTAAGACTTTTCATAATTTGACTCTATCTTGCTCAGAATTGAATCTTCCTTCCCACTGCTCTCCATCTTCCATTCATATTGTGCTCATTGCTGCCTTTGCTCAAGTTCTGCTTCTCTCTTGACATACCTTTTCCTCTTTGTTCTTTGCTAAATCCTGCACATTTAGTTCAATGCCTCTCTCTTTCATGAGTCCTTTCTTTAACTTTGTGGTTAAGAGGTAAGAGCCCTACTCTGCCAGTTATTGCAGGCAAGTGACTTAATCCTCTGCACCTCAATCTCCCCACTTATGGAATGAGTATAATAATGGAATATACCTGAGATGAGCATTTAAATAAGTTAACACAGATAAAGCATTGCCCAATATACCAGAAGTGCTATCTAAGTGTCAGCTAGTAGTAGTGGTAGTAGTAGTAGGACTCTCATTTATCTCCTGAATATTTATTGTATGTACCACATAAATTAACATGTAACTGTGAACTCTTGTATTTTTATTTTTTTATCAAGTAGATTATAGCCAACGTGAGAAGAGGGGTGTTATCATTCATTATCCCCAAAGAACTGACCCATAATCGGGCTCACTAAATTCTTGAGGAATTGATTTTATATCTGCTAGAATGGTACTAGACACTTAATCCCTGCTCAGATGGAAAACTCTGTGAAGGCCAGAGCTGCATTCTTTTTTTTTTTATATATATATTTTATTGATTTTTTACAGAGAGGAAGGGAGAGAGATAGATAGTTAGAAACATCGATGGGAGAGAAACATCGACGAGCTGCCTCCTGCACATCTCCCACGGGGGATGTGCCCGCAACCCAGGTACATGCCCTTGACCGGAATCGAACCTGGGACCTTTCAGTCCGCAGGCCGACGCTCTATCCACTGAGCCAAACCGGTTTTGGCCAGAGCTGCATTCTTTATGAGCATAAAGAATGTACATAGCTTCTACATGGAACACTATGATCACCAGGACTCATTCTGTGCAGAGCTATTAGGGTATCATGTACACAAAAGTACTTAATAAATATTATTAGTAGTATTAATGGTAATAATGTTTATTCTGGCCCTGTTGTGGAATCTCTGTTCCCCTTATTCATTTCATTTATTCATAGGGCACAGCAAGATTATAGAGGTGGAGTGGCCATCTGTTCTAGATCTAGTCTTGAATATGGAATTTTGCCCTGGGGTAAAATCAAGTGCTTTGAGCATCTGGGCTGGATATATGTGGCAGAGTTGAGGCTTTGAATTCTCCTACTAACTGAATAAAACACACAAGGGAAATTTCTAGAAGTATTTGCTCAGTTTGATTGAGTCCTGATATAGGCTTGTTAATGGGCTTGTATGTGAGAGTCATATGCCAGATTTCATCTTCTCAATGGTTTGTGTTAGCTGTGAAATAAATATCAGCTAAAGAACAACATTTAGCCTGAAGCTTAAATCATTTAATTATCAATATGTACTTGCTTTAGTGAGATTTAGTAAGATGTTTTGGGCATATAAATTTCCTGCTTCTTTAGTGAGAACATTTGTGGAGCATTATAATTTTATTTTTACATGTATAATTGTTAATACTTTGGTGTACTGATCTAGTCTCTTACAACTTTTTTCTGTTCTTTTTTTCCAGCTTTATTGTCCAGCTTTATTGAGATATAATTGACATGTAACATTGTTTAAGTGTAAGGTATACAATGTGATGGTTTGATATAAGTATGTATTATGAAATGTTTACCACAATAAGGTTAGTTAACACATCCTTCACCTCATGTAATTACCACTTTATTGTTGTAATTATGGTGAGGATATTTAAATATACCCTTATAGCAGTTTGCAAATATACAATATAGTATTTTTAGCTATAGTCACCATATTGTATATTGGACCCCTGGAACATACTCACCTCATGACCGGAAGTTTATACACTTTGACCACCATCTCATTTCCCCCACCCCACCCCAACCCCTGGCAAATAACCATTCTACTCTCTATTAGTACTTCTATGAGTTCAGCTTTTTAAGATTTCACACATAAGGGAGATCATATGGTATTTGTCTTTCTGTCTGACTTATTTCAATTAGCATAATGCTTTCAAAGTCCATCTGTGTTGTGCAAATGGCAGGATTTCTTTCGTTTTTATGAATGATTACTATTTCACTGTACTTATATACGTATGTACCACATTTTTGTTATCTATTCATCTGTTGATGGACACTTAAGTTGTTTTCATGTCTAGGCTATCCTATATAATAAAAGGGTAATAAGCAAATCGATCGAACAGCAGAACAACTGGTCGCTCTGATGCGCACTGATCACCAGGGGGCAGACGCTCAATGCAGGAGCTGCCCCTGGTGGTCAGTGCACTCCCACAGGGGGAGCACCACTCAGCCACAAGCCGGGCTGATGGCTGGCAAGTGCAGTGGCCCACCTCTGTGGTAGCACTAAGGATATCTGACTGGTGGCTTAGGCCCACTCCCCATGGACATCAGTCAGACATCACCCAAGGGCTCTGGAACTGTGAAAGGGCGCAGGCCTGGCTGAGGGACCCCCACCCCCACCCCCAGTGCACAAATGTCATGCACAGGGCCTCTAGTTGTGAATAATGCTGCAATGAACATGGGAGTGCAGATATCTTTTTGGACTCTTGATTTAATTTCCTTTGGATATAACCAGAAGTTGGATTGCTGGATCATAATAGTTCTATTTTTAATTTTTTGAGGATCCTCTATACCAGTGGTTCTCAACCTTCCTAATGCCGCGACCCTTTAATACAGTTCCTCATGTTGTGGTGACCCCCAACCATAAAATTATTTTCGTTGCTACTTCGTAACTGTTATTTTGCTACTGTTATGGATCATCATGTAAATATCTGATATGCAGGATGTATTTTCATTGTTACAAATTGAACATAATTAAAGCATAGTGATTAATCACAAAGACAATATGTAATTATATATGTGTTTTCTGATGGTCTTAGGCGACCCCTGTGAAAGGGTCGTTCGACCCCCAAAGGGGTCGCGACCCACAGGTTGAGAACCACTGCTCTATACTGTTCTCCATAGTGGTTGCATCGATTTGCATTCCCACCAAATAGGGTTCCCTTTTCTCTACATCCTTGCCACCATTTGTTATCTCTTGTCTATTTGGTAATAGCCATCCTGACAGGTATGAGGTGATATCTCATTGTGGTTTTGATTTGCATTTCCCTGATGATTAATAAGGTTGAGCACCTTTTTATGTACTTTTTGGCCATTTGTATGTTATTTTTTTTAAAAAATAATTATTGTTGAAAGTATTACATATGTCTCCTCTTTTCCCCCATTGACCCCTCCAGCCTGCTTCGCCCCCCCCCAACCCCCACCGCCCCAGGCCCTCACCACCCCATTGTCAGCGGCCATGACCCAAGCATATATGCATACCGGGTTCTAGGTTGATTAATTCCCACCCACACACCCTCCCCCACCTTCCCTCTGAGATTCCCCACTCTGTTCCATGCTTCCATGTCTCTGGATTCACTCTGTTCATCAGTTTATTTTGTCACTTAGATTCCAAAAATGAGGGAGATCATGTGATACTTGTCTTTCTCTGACTGACTTATTTCACTTAGCATGATACTCTCCAGATCACTCCATGATGTCTCAACAGGTAAGAGATTATTCTTTTTTACTGCTGCATAGTACTCCATGGCATAAATGTACCACAGCTTTTTTATCCACTCATTTACTGATGGGCACTTGGGCTGTTTCCAGATCTTAGCTATTGTAAATTGTGCTGCTATGAACATAGGGGTGCATATATTCTTTCTGATTGGTGTTTTGGGTTTCTTAGGGTATATTCCTAGAAGTGGGATCACTGGGTCAAATGGCAGTTCATATTTAATTTTTTGAGGAAGCTCCATACTGTTTTCCATAATGGCTGCACCAGTCTGCAGCTCCACCAGCAGTTGTATGTGTTCTTTGAAAAAAAATCTATTTAGGTCCTTTGCCCTCTTTTAAATTGGATTATTTGGGGTTTTGTTAGTGAGTTGTATGAGTTGTATGTAGTTTGAAATCAGAATGTGCAATGTCTCTAGCTTTGTTCTTTTTTAAGATTATATTGGCTATTCATGTTCTTTTGTGGCTCCATATAAATTTTAGGATTGTTTGTTCTCTTTCTGTGAAAAATGATATTGGATTTTTGATGGGTATTATATTGAATCTATAGGTGGCTTTGAGTAGTGTGGACATTTTAACAATACTAATTCTTCTGCTCCACAAGCATGGGATATCTTTACATGCATTTGTTTTTTCTTCAGTTTCTTTCATCAATTTCTTATAGAACTTTTACTTCCTTGGTTAAATTTAGTCCTAATATTTTATTGTTTGGGGTACTATTATAAATGGAATTGTTTTCTCTTTCAAATGTTTTGTTGTTAGTGGTTAGAAACACAACTCAATTTTGTATGTTGATTTTGTATTCTGCAACTTTACTGAATTTCTTAACTAGTTCTAAGGGTTTTTTATGAATTCTTTAGGATTTTTTTATATATCATATCATGTCATGAGCAAAGAAATATAATTTTACTTCTTCTTTTCTGATTTAGATGCATTTTATTGTTTTCTTGCCTAATTGCTCTAAGATTTCCAATTCCATGTTGAATAAGAGTGGTGAGAGGGGCACCTTTATCTTATTCCTGATCATGGAGGGAAAGCTTTCAACTTTTCAACATTGAGTATAATGTCAGCATTAGGTTTGTCATATGTGGACTTTATTATATTGAGGTGTGTTCCGTCTATACCCATTTTGTTGAGAAATTTTTATCATGAAATTATGTTAGATTTTATCCATTACTTTTTCTGTATCTATTGAGATGATCATAGGATTGTTATCATTTATTTTGTTAATGTAGTATGTCACATTTATTTATTTGCATTTGTTGATTCATCCTTATACTTCAGGGATAAATACTTGTTCTACAGGTTCAGGAAATGCAAATAAACAAGAAAAATATATAATTATAAGGATGGATACAGTCAAACTGATTGTCAATGGCATATTTGTGTACTTGGAAAATCTAAGAGAATAAAATCACAAACTATTAAAACTAACCAGAGAATTCAGCAATGAGTTCAATAAAGATCAACATCCAAAATAAATTCGTTTTTACAAATAATATTTTAAAATGCTATTTTAAATTTCTATTTACAATAATAAAAAATAACTATTAAATACCTAGTAGTAAACCTTTTAAGAAATGAAGAGACCTGTAAAGCAGATGGTAAAACACTGAAAGACATAAAACAGAACTAAATAATTGGGGGAAGTACTGTTTTTCCGAATGGGAATAATCAATATTGCAAATGCTAGAATTCATTCCAAAATTAATCCAAATGTCATTGTTACCCAAATATTGACAAACTGATTGCAAAAAAAAAAATAAGTAAAAGAATGAAAATGACTGAAGAACAAGAAGTATAGCAGAGAGAGAAGGATTTTCCTTAACAAACATCAATGAATGCTATAATGCTGTAGTAAATACAGTAGTGTGATTGGTGCACAAACAGGTGCATACAGTTTTGAGACAATACAGTTCCAACATTTTACAATCCCACCAACAGTGCAAAAGTGTTCCAATATCTCTATGTTCTTGCCAACACTTGTTGTTTTCTGTTTTTTAAATAGTAGCCATCCTAATGTGTGTAAGATGATATTGCATTGTTTTGAGTTACATTTCTCTAATAAGACATGCTTTTTTACATAGGAAATCCTAAAGATTTATGAAACAACTAGTATTAATAAGAGAATTTAGCCCTTTCACAGGATACAAAGTCAAAGTACAAAAATCAAATCTATTTTTATATCGCAGCAGTAAACTATTAGAAAATGAAAAACAAATCTTCAATTTACAATAGCATAAAAAGTTCTTAGAACTAAATTCAAGAAAACATATGCAAAACACCAATGTTGGAAAGAATTTGGAGAATGGGGATTTTCATCCATTGTTGGTGATGCAAGATTTTGGGGAAAACTGTAGAAGTTTCTGAAAAATAAAACATTCACTTACCATATGACTCAGCACTTTTACTTCTAGGTACTTACCCAAAGAGATATGAAAACATATATACACACAGACACACAAAATGTGTATTCAGGAATATTTAGTGCCATTTTATTCATAAGCATCAAGAACTGGAAACAGCCCAGGTGTCCATCTACAAGAAAATGGACTAGCAGTGTTATAATTACATAATTAAATACAACTTGGCAATAAAAAGAAATGAACTACTTATGCATATAATAATGTGGATGAATCTCAAAAATATTTTAAATGAAAAAATTAAACACAAAATAATACATACTGTGTGATAATGCTCATATGAGTTTATAGAACAGGCCGAACTAAACTATATGGAGAAAAAAAAACACCCAGAGTGGTTGCCTCTTGGGGCTAGGTTTGGGGATTGACTAGGAAGGGACACGGTGAACTTTCTGGAGTAATGGAAATGTACTTTGATCTGGGTATGGGAACCCAGTGTTTTCATTTGTCAAAAGCTCAAAAAACTATACAATAAGTCTTATTCATATCACTGCATATAATTATTGTCTCAAAAAGTAGTAAAGAGAATTATATATAAACTAGAGGCCCGGTACACAAAAATTTGTGCATGGGGGGTGGGGGGGGGTCCCTCAGCCCGGCCTGCGCCCATTTGCAGTCCAGGACCCCTTGGGGGATCTCCACCTGTCAACTTAGGCCCACTCCCCGGGAGATCAGGCCTAAGCTTGCAGTCAGACATCCTTCTGGCAGCCAGGGAGCCCTCGGGGGATGTCTGACTAAAGGCTTAGGCCCCCAAGGGAGCTGTGATGAGGAAGCTGGGGTGACAGAGGAGCCATGCTGTCCCGCCCCGCCGCCCTGGGTTGGGTCGCACACGGGATGCCCGCCACCCCGGGTCACAGATAGCAGGCCTAGATGGCAACAGGGCAGGTGGGATGGCGCTGTCCCGCCCCACCACCCCGGGTGGCAAATAGCAGGCCCGGATGGCGGCGGGGCAGGCAGGATGGCGCTGTCCCGCCCTGCCTGCCATATACAAATTAGCCGCCATCTTTGTTGGCAGTTAATTTGCATATCGTGCTGATTAGCCAATGAGCGGCGTAGTGAAGGCACGGTCAATTACCATGTTTGTCTATTATTAGATAGGCCTAGGGGCCCGGTGCACGAAATTCGTGCACTGGTGGGGGCGTCCCTCAGCCGAGCCTGCCCCCTCTCACATACTGGGAGCCCTCAGGGGATGTCCTAGTGACAGCTTAGGCCCGCTCCCTGCTCCCCTTGGGGATAGGGCCTAAGCCACAGTCTGGCCTCCCTTTGTGGGAGGTGACTGGGCTGATCAGGGGAAGGCACCAGCCCCATCACCCTGCTGCTGCAGCCACTGCCAGTCACCACAGCCACCAAGGTGTTTTTATCAACACAGACTCTCATCCCTTCACCATGAAAAAATGACAACTTTCTTTAGGCATTTTCAAGATGTGTCTTTCATATAATAATAATTTATTTATTATTATTTTTTTATCCTCACCTGAGGATATGTTTCCATTGATTTTTAGAGAATGTGGAAGAGAAAGGGAAAGACAGAGAGAAACTTCAAAGTGAGAGGAACACTTTGATTGGTTGCCTCCTGCATGAGCCCTGACCTGGGCCCTGGCCAGGGAGTAGCCTGCAACCTAGGTACATGCCCTTGATCAGAATTGAACCCAGACACTGCCATCGGCAGGCCAAGGCATTATCCACTGAGCCAAACCGGCTAGTGCAGGATATGACATTTCTTAGCCCTCCAGCAGCGGACCTTCGTTTTTTCGCCAGGAGTGTGGTGAAAAACCCTAGATCACCTTTTTGGATTCTTATTACCCAAGTTACTAAGAATATTACCAGTGGCATACAGGGAGCTTAACCAATGAGCAGTCAGAAAAGGTGTTTCCTCTGTATTTCACACCAATCGCCAGCTTGCCCACCCCCCAGCCACCCCCCACCCAGGCCTGACGCCTCTGGCCTAGGCTTCAGGCCTGGGCAGGGGACCTCCATATCCCCCCAATCACCGGCTCTGCCCCCCACCCAGGCCTGATGCCTCTGGCCCAGGTGTCAGGCCTAGTCAGGGGACCCCCAGGCCTGACGCCTCGGCCAGAGGCATCGACCCCCATCACCCTCCGATCGCAGGATTCGCCCCCTTGCCCAGGCCTTGACGCCTCAGCCAGAGGCGTTCGACCACCCATCACCCTCCGATCGCAGGATCGGCCCCTTGCGCGGTGCAGAAACTTAAGTCAGAGCTGTCAGGC
>NW_005871192.1:1642423-1671638 GCF_000147115.1 Myotis lucifugus | reverse complement strand
ATTTGACTTGATTACAAAAGGGGCTAAAATTCATTCTTTCTCCTTCTCTTTCTTCGGACTTTTCCAAAAAGATAAGGAGAATTAGAAACAAAAAATTCCAACTTCTTTTTTCGCAAACGTAGGTCAACTAAAACTCTGTATTTTGAAATACATGGAAGAGTAGCCAAAACCAAGTAAGATTGAAGATATGCAAAAGGAAGTAGAAATAAGACACCAGGGGAAGAATACTTAGGTGCTGCAGACCTTTGAAAGACCAAGCAAAAATAGTTTTCTAAGATGCTCACATGAGGTACAGACCTTAAATCCTGTGCTTGCAACAGTAGAATGATCTATGGTTCGTGTTAGGAGCTTCCTAGAAGCGGTTTATTTTCAAGGAGACAAAAAGGCAGGGCTTAAGGAGGAATTACACAGACAAGGCAAATCTGTAGGAGGCTTCTTTTTTCATAGCAGTCAAGAAAAGAGAGTCCTTACATTATAAAACAAACCATAACAAAAATGACCTCGCTAATAGAATTTATCAGAAAACAATTAAATTCAGGTGTAAAATTTCATCAGCTTGGAACATAGCACAGACCCTTATGCCACATAACTTTCCTCAAACAGATGATCTAGGAAACACTTTTCTTCTTCAAAACTGAGTCCTGGAAAATGAAGCTACATAGTTTCTATAAAAAGATATTAGAGTATGAATGGAGGAAATAAACAGGAAAAGTGAATGGCAGGAAAAGAAGTTTCACCACTGATAAGGTGCCATAAAGCATATTCATACTTAGTATAAATTACAAATATTAATGAAATAATTTCCTCTTAAAAGTACATGTTGCCCTAACTGGTTTGCCTCAGTGGATAGAGCATCGGCCTGCGGACTGAAGGGTCTCAGATTCAATTCCGGTCAAAGGCATGTACCTTGGTTGCAGGCACATCCCCTGTAGGGGTGTGCAGGAGGCAGCTGATTGATGTTTCTCTCTCAGCGATGTTTCTAACTCTATCCCTTTTCCTTCCTCTCTGTAAAAAATCAATAAAATATATATTTTTTTAAAAGTACATGATTAAGGTGGAAATAAATGCAGAATTTAGGTTAAAGATGGTGAGACATAGGAACAGATGAAAGCAAGTTAGCAGAAAAAGAACTAAGAGAAAATAAAATTATCTCAGAAAAAATATATATTGCTGATTTCATATATCTTCTATATACATAAAAGCATAATATGCAAATTGACCAGATGGCAGAATGACTGGTTGGCTATGATGTGCACTGACCACCACGGAGCAGACACTCAATGCAGGAGCTGCCCCCAGCCTGCAGGCCCCGATCACCCAATGGGGAATGGGGAACCGGGGGTGGGTGGTGGTGGACACAGGCTGCACCAGGGCCCTGATCACCCAGGTGGACAGGCAGCAGCATGGCGGGGGGCCAGGCTGGCTGCTGGCAGCTGGGGAAGATTGGCCCTGATTGCAGGCCAGGCCTAGGGACCCTCCCCATGCATGAATTTCGTGTGCCAGGCCTCTAGTATGTATATAAATATGTTGAAATTATTGTATTTAATTAAAAGAAAAACAAATTACAGATCCACAAAACAATATGAATGAATCTCTAAAACATCAGAAAAAAAGAAGTCAGACATAAAAGAATATGTAGTATATCATTCCATTTATATGTTATCTAGAACAAGCACAATTAATATAAGATGATGTAAATCAGAACAGTTGCTGTCTGTGTGGGGGGAGGAATTGCCTGGGAAAGGGTACCAGGGAAATTTCTGGAGTGTGAAGATGTTCTGTATCTTGCCTAGGGTGGTGTCTACATAGATGCAGACAATTGTCAAAGCTTGTAAAACTAAATACTTAAATGTGCGATAGATACTGAGCCAAATTCAGATAATTGCACCCCATCAATAAAGAGCAGATAAATTTAGTCTCATGAAAACTACTACAGAGGATGGAAAGAGAAAGATCCTTCCAAATTTTTTGAAGATTACACAAAATTAAAACCAATAAATCTCATGTTAGTGTAGAAATACTGGATAAAATATTAGCAAATAGAATTCAGCAGCACAATAAAAGATAACATATTACAGCAAGTGGAGTTTATTCCAGAAATGCAAGGATAATTCAGTACTAAGATAATTATTAATATTCATGTTAATAGATTTATGATGAAAAACGCATGTTTTTATGGATCCTAAATGGATTTAAGACAATTTGATATTCATTTTTTATAAGAAATAAAAGTAAAATGAGTAGGTAACTACATTAAGCTATATAGTATATATTAATATATTAAAATACATTTCTTCATATATTAAAATAAGGCTCTCATCTTAAAAGCATTTCCTAGAAAGTAGACAGACTCAATTAAAATCAGGAACAAGTCAAGTATGGCCAATAATATTACTATATAATATTATTCAGGAAGAACTTAATAAGTGATACAATAAGAAAAGTAAGGAATACAAGGTATAAACTTTGGAAAGAGATAATATTATCAATGTTTGCTGATATTACTCAGCTTCTAGAAATTTCAATTCAGTAAGCTAAATATATATTAACAGTCTTTATATGTACAACAATAATCATGATTAGAAGCACCTCCCCAAAAAGTAAAACGCCTAGAAATAAATTAGAACTAGAAAGAAAAAAACTAAAAATGATCCTCAGAAACAAAAACAAACAACTGGAAGAGAATACCATGGTCTTTCATTAGGAAGAATGAACATCCTAAAATGTTAACATGATCCAAATAAAATTTAACATGATTCAAATAAAATTACCAATAATAATTTTTAGGAGGATATAATTTAGACAAGCTGAACCAAATTTTATGTGGAAAACCAAACATGCAAAATTACCAAGAAAATAATCTTTAAAAGGAGGGTAATATGAGGGTGACAGCCCCACCAGATGTTAACATTTATTATAAAGCCTCACTAGTTGAAATATATTATAAAGCTTCACTAATAAAAAGAGAGATGGAATGGAATAGAAAGTCCAGAAACTGGCCTAGACATACATGAGATCAGTTAGGGAAGGATGGACCTTTTACTAGCTGATGGTGGGACTACTGAGTTTGAGTTTATGTAATAATTTCCTAAATGATTATTAACACATAAAAGTATTAAAACTGAAAAATAAAATCTTAAAAGGTAGCAGAAAAAAGCATGGCTAGAAAATGTGTTTATATCTCATTATGGATGATGCTTTTTAAAGTATCACACTAATTTCAAAGATAAGAAAGGGATAAGGTTCATTGAGTCCATAAAAAATTAAAAATATTTTTTATTTGCCTGGCCGGAGTGTCTCAGTGGTTGAGCTTCGATCTATGAACCAGAAGGTCATGGTTGGATTCCCAGTCAGGGCACATGCCCAGGTTGCAAGCTCAATCCCCAATGTGGGGAGTGCAGGAGACAGCCTATCAATGATTCTCTCTCATCATTGATGTTTTTATCTCTCCCTCTCCCTTCCTTTCTGAAATCAATAAAATAAAAATATTTCCTTTGGCACAAAACATTATAATTACTGTCAAAAGAAAAATACAAAATATAAAAATGTAGATATATACAACAGATATATGTATAATATGTATAATTTTAATATATAAAGAATTCTTATAAATCACTAAAAATAGAAAAAGTGATGAAGAAAGATAATTATCTCTTAAGGCTGATGCTCAACTTTGTTTTTAATAAGAGAAATGAAACAAAAATACAGTGAAAAAAACAAACTACACTGAAATACCAGATTGGTGTTTTGCTAACGGTATAGAGAAAGAAATACTTTCATATAGTCTTTTTGGAGGTATTAACATAGCGAATTAAATAATGGCTTTCAAAATTACAGTTATACACACCCACTGATCGAGTAATTTCATTTCTAGGGAAATATTCTAGGATTGCAAAATGTATATATGAGCACCATTATTTATTGCAATATTGCTTGAACTTGCAAAAAAATTGAAAACATCCCAAACTTCTAGCTAGTCTGCTCTCAACTCACAAACCTAGGTGGGTCTCTGTTCACTCAGGTTAAGGGCTTTCTTTTTCTTATGTACACATCATGGCATGAGCTAGCATTTATTTCTCAAAGGGGGAACTTAAAGACTCTTGTGAAGTAATCCCACAATTTTTATGATTTTTTAAATCCTGTATTGTTTTGCCCATACGTAACTTAATTGCACTTTTACCCAACTTGTCTTTATCAAGTTCTTCCAAAGCATTTTTAATCCAGTTTTAATAAAATAGAAACAACTCTTTCTGCAGGCATAATTCATCAGTTTGTATAATAATTAAATGAATTATGTAACTAAACTGTTACAACTAATATACCCACGTTCAGAAATAAATAGAACTGACTCTTGGCATCGGCTCATTTGGGAGCAGTGGTGCTCTGGCATCACGGAGAGTAGCCTGTCTGCTGCGAGTGCTCACCAGCCGGGAGAGCAGTTGGTGAATCTGAAAGAGGGGTTGGGGAGCTTGGGTTAACCCAGCAAGTTGGTTATATGGCCATTTAAGAGAGCTTTTACTGCATACTGACAATAAATAAAGAACAATCCATTATGTTCCAAAATAAATAAAATCGGAGTGATCCTAATAAAAAAAAGATTTGCTAGTATCTTCACATTTTTATGTTATGAGAGCTCTATCTTCATTTATTACTTCCATATGAGCCTGCATTCTTTCCAATATGTTACAGGCTTTGGTCAAAGAGTTACAAGTTGATGTCCATACAATAAGGCGACAAATCAGAGAGCTTAAAAGAATGCAGAGAAAGAAGGATGCTCATAAAACCTCAACTCATAAAGCCCAGACCTTGGCAGCTTCTATCCTCAACATTTCACGATCAGATCTAGAGGAAATATTGGACACAGAAGATGAAGTGGTAAGATCACTTAAACATTTATTAATAAAGGGCCTTTGCACATTGAATTTAAGTACATATCTTTATTTTCAAATTCTTAGAATTTATCTTTAAGATAATATTTATGAAGGTAAGATTATTAATGCATCAATGAAAGATACATCAAGAGTATTAACCAACTTAAAAACCTTTAAAGAAATTTAACTGTAATATGGGAAAAAGCAAGTACATATAATCTCTAGAACTGCTTGTTCGTTATTCAGTCAGTTATCCTTTCCTATCTGTTTTCTTTAACGTAATTAATCATATATCCTGTAAGCTAGTATTTTTAGTTAAGCCAATTTGAATGGATTTAGTGTAGCAGGGTCACCATAGATTTGGGGATTCCTTCCTCCTGTGTGAGATTGGAAAAAGTAATAAATCTAGTGGCTTTCTTAGCTAAATTTAATTTTTGTTGACAAAGTTAAAAATATATTTATTCCTTTAAATCAGGTAAAATATTCCTGTCCAAGTGAATTTATGTGCATGTAAGTATAGGTCTTCAGTGGCATCTCTGTACCTCCTGGGAAAGGCACTGCACTTTTGACATAGTTGTTATCTCATAAACAGCAGAATCCCATCCTGTACACCAAGGGTGGGGAGCGTCCAGCCCTGTGGGCCCTGTAAGGCCTGAGAAATCCTTTGGCCTGGTGCTGCCAAAGCATTAGGGGTCAGTTCATTAAATGTTTGACCAAATGGAGCAGGCTAATTTTTAAGTTGATAATTTTGTATGGCCCACGAGTGATGCTATAAATACCCACATGGCCCTTGCAGGAAAAAGGTTCCCACCCCTGCTGTATAAGATCTGTGAAACCTGTGGAGGATACTCAACTCCATTCCACTGTTAAGTCTCTGAAATTTAATACCTTAATATTCAGTTTTTCATTGTTTGGAAAGATTAAAGAGATGACAGCACCAGCAGCTTCCCAATAAATATTTGCTCAGTGAATAAAGAAAATGTTAGATTGACATGTTTGTGTAAGAACGTCCTCCAGTCCTCCATCAGCTTCTCAAAGGGCTTCTAGAGTAGAGAAGAGCTACAACTTGCAAAGGATATTTTGTTTGTTTGGTGTTTTGTTTTTTTGCTTACTAAATATTCAAAAATGTTTATTTTAAATTTTGAGATAATTTAAATAAAACATGAACACATTTCTGTGGCATTCCACCCATTATAATAGAGGGAATGGCTCCTCATTTTAGTTCAGCTAATATTTAGTGAATAGCCATCTGTGCCAAGTATTCTGCTAATTTTTTTTTTTTTTGCTGGCCAGTTATTTATTTATTTGCTTTACATATTATCTTTTTAAAGTTTTATTTTTATTGTTATAGGTAATAGAGATGTCTTCCTTTTTTCCCCATTGATCCCCTCCACCCAGCTCCCGCCCCCTCCTGAATCATTATCTTTCCATAGTTATGCATATATGCATATAAGTTCTTTGGTTACTCTCCTCCTGCCCCTGCCCCCTTCCCTCTGAAATTCGTCTGCCAAGAATTCTTAGAAAAGTAGTCAGAGGAATCCTGCAGAGATTATTTTCATCCTGTGGGTGAGTAGGAAAGTGAATTATCAGTTTTCTCTTTTCATCACTTATCCATACTGTCCATAGCTTTCTACTGAATATTGAACTTTGAAGTATAGAGCATTATAAGAGACTGGTAGCCCTGCGCACAAATCCGTGCGCCAGTAGCTTGCCAGTAGCTCGCTGCCACCCTCTAGTAGCTCTCCGCCTGCTACCCCGCCCTCCTGTAGCTCCCCCCCCCCCCCCCCCCACTCAAGCTCTAATAGGCTGTTGGCCCGTCCTCCCCTGGAACGCGGGCCGGTTGGTAAAATTCCCAGTGGAATGCCCATTTGGCGTATTTACATCTTTATTATATTATTTGATATCCGACATGGGGAAGAACCGTTGCCTGTTGCAAGTGTTTTAATATATCTGAATTTAATTTATCTTTATTTTAGTAATTAAAATTTGTTGATTCATAATGGGAAAGCTTACCAAAATTAAGTTTAAGGCCTCCACTCTTGCCTAAGGGTTTTAAAACAAGCAGATTTAGCAAAATCCCTAGTGTGTGTGTGTGTGTTTGTGTGTGCATGTGTGAACACAGATACATATTTTTGAAGACGGGACCCCTCTGCCCCTGCCTTTGTGTGGTCTCAAAAGATGCCCTCTCTAGGCTTACAAGTTAGAAAAAAACATCCCTTCTGATTGGACAAATAAAAAAGGATCACTTTATGGTCCCAAAGAATAAATGACACCCTCCTGTGAAGAGGTGGCTCCCCTGCCTCTGGGCAGATGCAGTCTGGAGCCAGAGGACACAGCACTGCAGTGTGCATCTCACCCAAGCTTGGGTGGAAGTCCTGCAGAAAGCAAAAGGACTAGTGAAAACTCACTGTTCTGAGAAGGATCGGTACATCTCAATGTATTTACTAGACATAACTATAGATCAGAGCCTGTTTAGACTGATCCCTGAATCTTTCAGAGGTCTGAAGGGTTGACTGACTTACCCAACCAAGCAGAGTTCAAACCACCTAACATATTCCTTAAGCTATACATCAAACCCTAGTAAATTCATGTAAAAAATTGAGATAACCTATGTGAAGTGTCTAGCCTGATACCTGGCATACAGTAAATTTTAACAAATGCTAGCTTCCAAATCCCTTCCCTTTTTGAAAAGTCCATTTTTTAAAAAAAAATGAATTATGAGTTTAGTAAATAATCAACTGCACATGTGAATATATTATACTTTTAGGAATATTTAACTTGATAATTGATGGATTAAAAATACTTAGTGACTTGCAGTACAAAGTTGGAGTGTCTGTTCCTGGCCTATCAGTGAGTTATTGGATATTTTAAATAAACAAGCCTACACCAGAGCCATGCCATATTATATTTTGATTGTAATTGTAACAATTACTCTTTAGTTATCTATTGAAAAGTCATATTTTTTAATGTTATCTTATGAGGGTCACTTGTAAATAAATGATTCTTTTATACAGCTGCATCTTATTTTTCATTTTATTTTAATTGCTTTCACCTCCACCTCTGTTCCTACCTTGAGCTCCACTGTGAAAACAGCAAAAAAAATTCCTGACTTATATTGTCAATATAGAATTACAGCTTTATCTTCCATATGTATGTAAATATTTAGAAATTAAATATTAAAGAGCATGGATTTGAATATTCTCTACTTTTGAAAGACCAGGCTACTCTTTGTTGAATCCAGTTTTACTGATATCTCTCTAGATTTATTCAATATTTAATAGTATGAGCAACTTCATTTATATACAGTTAACACCAGTGTTTTTACTTTTCTCCTTTAGGAACTCAAAAGGACAAAGATAGATGCTGAAAATGACAGGGAGTGGATGTTGTATATTCAGAAACTTCTTAAAGGACAGGTATTTCATTTTCTACTTCATAGATGAAAACTAGATAAGAATTCCAAACCTTATATTTTTACTAGGTGCCTAACTTTTTGCTTATGCATTATTTGCTTCTGTTAGGTATAGAAGTATTCCAATAGGTAGAACAGAAGTTAACTCTCTATTTGTACTCCTGGACTTAACAAATGAAGTAGATGCCTTGGGAAACAGCCAACATGGATCTTAGCAAATGCATTAATTAAATTATTGAGTCAACCTCTATGCTTCTTAGACTGAAAAGGATCCATTCTCTCAGCCCTCTTAGGAAAAGAGATTTTTTATTATGTGTCTTTAAAGTTAGTGGTTATATGGACACCTGAGGAGTTCATGGGTTTCAGTGACCTTTTACTATGGACCTGTTTCCAGTCAATTCATGTTTTCCTCACAGCCAGACAGCTGTTTATTACTGTGTCTTCCTGCATTCCCTACAATATTTTCTACTGAGACCTCGAGCAGCTTGTTAGTGGGAAGTAAATATTGATTTGGCATCCTGTCAATGCAGAAAGAATGAAAAAATTTCCACCAGAGGCCCCTCAAACATTTTCCTATCGACATTTTCTGGGCCGCGTGGAAAGCTGCATAGAGGATGACAAGGCCAAGGCGAGTGGAAGTCCCGGAGGGGTCTATTGAGACTGCTGCTGTGACCTGTGTGATACTTTTTCCTCCCTTTCAAGTATTTTTTAATACACATATAGTCTGCTGGGAGGCGCCCCTCTTGTAAGTGATCAAGGGCAGTTTATTGGCAGGTGAGAGCCTTGCTTTTCTAGTCAGAGCCAGCTTTTGTTTCCACATCACTGACAGCATGTAATGTATTCTAAAACTTTTTCATTATAGTTTTTTTGTTGTTGCTCAACCTGATTGTTTATTTTAAAAATGAACTGGAATAAAAAGCAGCTAAAACGTATTTCTCAAAATAGAAAAAAAAAGTATTGTCCCGTGAGTTTGGGAAAGTCATAAATGTTTCTGTATGAAAATTAAAAATAAAGGCTGATATTAAATGAAACTTATTTTACATTTATATTAACAAATGGAGTTGTCTATGCTTTAGAAAAAGCCAAGAGTAAGTAAAGAATATCTGAACTATTCATATTTTTAGTATCAGTTTTATATATTTTGAAACTGTATTCAATAGTAAAAGAAGGTGATTGGCAATCTTTTTCTTAAAGTTATTTAAGTGCAGGCGTGCAAGTTCTAAACATAGCTTTCTACTGTGACACTTGCTTTTGAGAAGAAATACCATTTGTTAATCATATCACATGCCCAGCACCAGCACCCAGCCCAGTGCCTGGCAGATCAAAGGAGTTCAGTAATGATTCTTATGGTCTGGTGTGGGGTTTTTTTCAGCTGAAAATAATAAAAATAAACTTTTTAATGATTTTTAATGCTCAACTTGTAAAAATGACCCTTCAGTATGGAAATTTTTATCATCATTTTTTAACATAAAAATAAAAAATCCATATGTATAAATCTTTATTACATTTTACAAAGGCTATATTGACACCAGGCCTGGGGTTTTTTGACTCACACATGGAGATGTACACACACACACATTCTATGTATCTGGATGTATGCTTATTCTGGCCAGTTAGTGTAAAAAATCCCTTTAAAAATGGCATTGGACTGCTTAATACTGTAGTTTGATATAGTGCCTTTTTGTGCCACTGAGCCTGGACTCTGGAATGTAATTGCCTGGCAGTATTGATTTAATTGCCCAGGTTTATTTGTGGACTCCTAATTATTGACTGAGGTAAATTTAATTGAGCAGCCTTTATGAACACTGGGAAACCGCTGCTGTTGCTGCTACACGTAATGAACTGCAGCGTGTGCCTTTAGATCATTTTTCAAGCTAATTTTATTCCACTGTGACAGCATGATAACATTTAAAAAGTCAAAGACTTTTTATTTTTATTACTGACATAGGTGGTTTTGCTGATGTCTTTGAATTTTGTGAGAAAAAAATAGAAACTTCATTGGTTGCACTTGAATGTCACTTTATTCTAATTATGCCCAAGAGAAAAATCTATAAAATGGAAAACATCTCTTTTTTTTCTAGCCTACTTTTCTTCTCTCTCAATTCCAGCAATTACATTTGTCCTGAATTTTAGAAAAGGTTTTCTTTATTCACCAGTTTTTTAGAGTCTCAGTGATACTCATGGGATTGTGTGGGCAAAACGTAGATATGTTCATTCATACAGTTTATTTTATGATATACAGCTTCGTGTATCTGAGGTTACATGATCTTTAAGCTGTAGGACAATTGTGTACATTCCCTAAAATAAATACTAAATAATTCAGTGTTGGTATTTGATTATTAAAATATTTGGAAAATAAAATTATAGAAAAACTTTTTCTTTATGACCTTCCTCTGGGTTGGCCGCTTTATGTCAGCGATTTTCAACTGGTTTGCCGCAAGATTTTATAAAACATGCAATACTTGACTATTTATTGAGGGGCACTGAGCTCTTTTCCCTTAGATTATCAAATGGAAAAATGACCACAGCCAACACAATAGCCCTTCGGTGTGAATGCCCTGTTTTGAACCATAAATATATAGGTCATATAATAGAGTTGCATCTTATTGGTCATGTTGCATAATAAGGTTTCATCTGATTGGTTAATTTTTGGTACCAGAAATCCTTATATAAAAGTATAGGCACATGATTTTTTTTTAAAGTCACTTTGGAGCAAAAAAGATAATTACTCTTTTTTTTTTTTGGTAAATCAATGAAAATTATACCTATTTTTGGTGCGATTGGCAAAAATATATTTTTTGGTGTGCCCCAGAATTTTAGTAATTAGTTCATGTGTCCCATGAGATGAAAAAGGTTGAAAATTGCTGGATTATGTAATAGAATTCTGAGATCATAGGAGCTGATCTGGTCTGTGGTTTTCTCTTTTGTGTAAGGGTTAAGCCACAGAATTGTTTCCTGTTAAATAAACTTCTCTGCATTCATTTGTTGAAAATTTATATTGATAAAATATTAACCACAAAATAAAAAGCTGTTCTGCCATGTGGCAATATGGGACTACACAATAATAATACCTACTGCTACTGTTAGCCAAAAGTACATGAGAACTAAAAGGTCTAAAACCTTAACATGCCTATATTTAATACAGAATGCAAATATATGTCTTCATTACTTCAAGTGCTTCTGATGCAGTTGATACTTTTAGATATTTGATCTTTATCAGCACCTACCCTTTATTCCCACAGATTTCTAATAAGAATCACACTGAAAAAATATTTCTAATACCTACTTGTACTTTTTTATGGTATAACTGCCTTATAATTTCTTTTTTTTTCTTTGTAACTCTTTTGGGTTCTTTTTTTTAAAATAAATCTTTATTGTTCAGATTATTACAGATGTTCCTCTTTTTTCCCCCCATTGCTCCCCTCCACCCGGTTCCCACCCTACCCCATGCCCGTACTCCCCACCCCCCCACTGTCTTCGTCCATAGGTGTAAGATTTTTGTCCAGTCTCTTCCTACACTCCTCATACCCTTCCCCCTGAGAATTGTCAGTCCACTCCCTTCCTATGCCCCTGATTCTATTATATTCACGAGTTTATTCTGTTCATCAGATTTTTTATTCACTTGATTTTTAGATTCACTTGTTGATAGATACGTATTTGTTGTAACTTTGTTGTTCATAATTTGTATCTTTACCTTTTTCTTCTTCCTCCTCTTCTTAAAGAACACCTTTTAGCATTTCATATAATACTGGTTTGGTGGTGATGAACTCCTTTAGCTTTTTCTTGTCTGTGAAGCTCTTTATCTGATCTTCAATTCTAAATGATAGCTTTGCTGGGTAGAGTAATCTTGATTGTAGGTTCTTGCTATTCATCACTTTGAATATTTCTTGCCACTCCCTTCTGGCCTGCATAGTTTTTGTTGAGAAATCAGCTGACAGTCACATGGGTACTCCCTTGTAGGTAACTAACTATTTTTCTCTTCCTGCTTTTAAGATTCTCTCTTTGTCTTTTGCCCTTGGCATTTTAATTGTGATGTGTCTTGGTGTGGTCCCCTTTGGATTCCTCTTGTTTGGGGTTCTCTGTGCTTCCTGGACTTGTAAGTCTATTTCTTTCACCAGGTAGGGAAGGTTTCTGTCATTATTTCTTCAAATAGGTTTTCAATATCTTGCTCTCTCTCTTCTTCTGGCACCCCCATAATTCAGATGTTGGTCCGCTTGAAGTTGTCTCAGAGGCTCCTTACACTATCTTCATATTTTTGGATTCTTTTTTCTTTTCCGGTTGGCTGTTTTTTCTTCTTTGTATTTCAAATCTTTGTCTTGATTCTTGGGATCCTCTAGCCTGCTGTTGGATCTCTGTATATTATTCTTTATTTCAGTCAGTGTATGCTTAATTTCTGATTGGTCCTTTTTCATATCCTTGAGGTTCTCACTAAATTTCTCGGAGGTTTCTAAAAGATTCTTGAGTAACCTTATAACCGTGGTTTTGAACTCTATATCCAATATTTTGCTCTCATCCATTTTTTTCATTTGTGACTTGTTTCTTTGTCTCCGAATTTTGGCTGCTTCCCTGTGTTGATAGAGTGGCCTTGTGTGGTAGGTGTCCTATAGGGCCCAGTGGCTCAGCCTTCCCAGTCACCTGAGGTGGACACTCTTGGTGCACCCCTTTGTGGGCTGGGTACACAGTCCTATTGTAGTTAAGCCTTGATTGCTGTTGGTATCACTGGAAGGAATTGACCTCCAGGCCAGTTGGCTGTGAGGACCAGCTGTGTCTACAATGGGAGAACTTCTGTTCTGGAGTCACCCTTATGGGGCAAGACTTGCTTCAGTGGGGCTTTGGTGCTCACTGAGTCTGCCCCTTGAGTGTGTCACTTATGGATGTGAAAAGTTGTTATCTGGTATGGTCTCACATTGACCACTGGGTACACTGGCTCTTGGATCTCCAAGGAGGTGCTAAATTAGCCACTGCCTGAGGTCACCCAGCAGGAGCTACAGAGAGATCTGCAGATTCCTCCTCTTTATTTGGGGTTTGGAAGTGCCCAGATGAGGCCCAGGTGTGAAGCAAGGCCGGTTGCTGTTGCTGATCCTTGGGCCTTCTTTTGGAAGCTTTGGAGCGCTCTGACCCAGCTGCAGTTAGGATTTATGCTGCAAAAGGACAGGCCATTCATATGCAAAAGCCGCTGCACACAGGTTGGGTGGGGTTGTAAATTGGGTGGGGCGGGGTGTCTGGGAATCACCAGGGTGGAGCAAATAGCAATGGCTGCCAGTCAGCCCTGCATTGGAGAGTTCCCTGCATCTCTGTGATCCGCGCCCCCACACAGGAACAATGATCGCTGTGAGCACTTCTGAGAGAAAGCCGCCCTTGTGTTCCGGCCCGATGCCAGACAGTCCAGTTTCTCCCTGTATGACTTTGGGTCCCCAGAGTCTCACCCAGAACTGGATTTCAGAGCAATCGGGAGCTTGTATCTCCCTCCCGATTGAAAGAAACAACAACAGCACACCCAGTTGCCAACCCAATTCACGCCCGCCTCTGCACCTCCACAACTCCGCACCTCCTACCAGTCTCAATGCACTTTTTTCTTTCCTTCTAGTTGTGGAACTTCCACTCAGCCAGCTTTCCCATGGTTTTGGATGATCGATGTTTTGTCTTTTAGTTGTAGTTTTGATGTGGTTGTGAGAGGCAGCAAGTACATGTTTTTACCTATGCCGCCATCTTGGTTCTCTAGCCTTATAATTTCTTTAAACATGTTTTCTTGTATTAATTTCTTTATTACATTAGTATGCCTTTTGAAACTTACAATTTATGGCCAGGCTCAGTGGTTGTGCATTGATCTATGAACCAGGAGGTCACGGTTCAATTCCAGGTCAGGGCACATACCCGGGTTGCGGGCTTGATCCCCGTGTGGGGAATGCAGGAGGCAGCTGATCAATGAGTCTCTTTCATCATTGATGTTTCTAGCTCTCTCTTCCTCTCCCTTCCTCTCTGGAATCAATAAAAATATATATTTCTTTAAAAAACACCAAAAAAAAATCCCAAAAACTTACAATTTATGGCAGAGGACAAAAAGCAAATTAATTACTATAATAGGATGGGCTACCAACCAAATTAGTTTTTTGTTTTGTTTTGTTTTTTGTAATTTAGTGAATTGGAAAAGAAACAAAGATAGAAAAACATAGGTCAGGGCAAAACTAGAAAAGCTTTTGGGTAAGAAAAGATGTAATCAAAGTTGTGCTTTAGAAAAATACATGAAATCAGTGTGTAGGATTATTTTGAGGGAGAAGAGACTTGTTTTGTCGTTGCCTTGTCTCTGTTATTAGCTAATCCTCTTCTGGATTTCATTCAGCCCATTTTATTTTATTTTATTTTTTAAAATTTTTTATTCATTAAGTTATTACATATGTGTCCTTATCCCCACATTACCCCCTATCCCCCCCACTCATGCCCTCACCCTCCTGTCATTCAGTCCATTTTAGTTCATCTTGTCCAGCTACATTTTCTTGTGCTGGGATAATATCAAAAATTCTGTCTTTCTGCCTTAAATCGAGAATGTAGAATATAGACTTTTGATTTTTCATTACATATCCTTGTTCCTTTTCAGAGCTTATAAAAGCTGAAGTTTAAAATGGCTGCTTCCCCAGTGCCTTCTCTGCAGAATATGCTTACTTTCTATAGAATGCCTTGCAATGTTGCAGTGAGAGGGCTTATAAATCTCCTTGGCTTTTGTAAAAAAAAAAAAAAGTAACTTCTAGCCTAAAGGTTTACTGAAAGTTTCTTATTTCAACTCTGAACACATTTACTCTGTTGCTTTCTGTGTTACACTTATGACACAGGCACACTCACATTCTACCACTCTGTCTTACACACATAAGCCTACATGCTCAGTCACCCACAGAGATTTCTCAGATTGATCTGAAATAGCAAAAATTTAAAATTCTCCATTTAGAGTGTTGCTGGGATTTTTAAATTTAACGATTTCAAGCCTATTTTCATGTTTCCTGAAAATAGATGTGGTGTAAAGTTCAAAAGTAAGTTTTATAATATGTGTATTTTGCCACTATAAAAAAGTTGGGGACAATATCAAAGTGAAAACAAATTATAGACTTTACCAAAGTTTGAGAATAGCACATGCTGACTTCTCTGTGAGTCTATTTTAGGATACTTAGCTCAAAATTGCATGCCAGATTTAAACTAGAAATTAATTGTTCCTTCTGATAGCATTCTTGGTTATTTTCACAAGTTAAAATTTTTAATTATAAGATAATAGAGTATACCCTAGCCATTTAAATGTGTTTAAAATATCTATAATAATAAAAGTGTAATATGCTAATTAGACCAGATGACCTTCTGGACGAAGCTGGGGCTGCAAGGGAAGCCTGGGTCCCAGGTGCCAGAGGGAAGCCTGTGCCGGCAGCTGGGGGAAGAAAGGCATACTCTTGCACGAATTTCGTGCATCAGGCTTCTAGTACATATATAAATACATAATGTATATGTGTGTTTATATATACACTGTGTGTATATCTCTATATATTTATTTATACTAAATTTTTGCACCATTCATTTTACAATACTCAAACTGCATTGGCCTTTCTTAAGTCTCAGAGTCTCACTGAATCATATCTTTTGTAAAAGCAGGTATAATACATAAAATTTAATATATTCACTTTCAATATGACTCAAACTAGATTAAAGTCAATTCGTATTTTTAAACAATATCTTTATAATAATAGTTTTCAAACCAAAAACAAGAATGAAAATGGTGAAAATGTTAATCTTATCCCTTAGATTTATGTTACCTTTACTTTAATTATTTTCTTTCAGCACAAAAAATTTTAATTTTACATTATTAAGGACTACATTCCAATTAGTGCTGATGCTCTAAGTTATATGACTATGTTCCAGTCATGGTCTTTAGGCTTTGTTATATTTCCCAGGTGGCTCTCAACATATGCAACCATCATTCATATCTTACCTTTATTCAGAAATACCTCTAAATGAAGCCACTATTTGTAAGTGTAAGTGATAAATTTGAGATTGTCAGTGGCTTAGCAGTTGCTAAAGGCAAACATCTGTAGGTGTTTCCATGTAAGAAAAACTGAAAATCTGTGTGAAGTCAGGAGAAATCCCTCCAGTAATAGAAATCACCTTTTACAACAGGGACAGGCAGACCAACTAGGAAGACCCACTTTAAGACTATAGTGTAGACAAGTAAAATTATCACGTCCTTAGCTGAATTTTCAAACTAAGAAATCTCAACGTAGTATCAACTCTTTACCTTTCCATTTTTCTTCTGATGCTGAGGGGTTCAAGCTTGTGTAACTCTGCATTGCCATTACCAGGAGTATTGCTTCTCCTTTTTGATGCAAAAGAAAGAAGTCAGGCAGGCTTTCTGGGCTTTGTACTCCCTGGCATGTGCCATTGGAAATGGAACTTGAGGCAGCATAATTGTTGGGAATGGAATGTTAGAGGGAAGGAGGGGTGAAGAGATTAACCAAGAACCAATGGTGGGGAGAGGGGACATCTGTAATACTTTCAACAATAAAGATATTATATATATATATATAATATATATATATGATAGGGCAAGTGAGAAAAAAATTTTTGCTGTTGTCCCATCATGTTGCCACTTCAATCCAACTCCAAAATCTCACCAGTACAAGAACGGTTGTGCTTTCTGTATTTGAGGGGGTTCTGAAGAGCCTTAGCCCCTCCAGAGTCATAGGGAGAAAAATCAATTGACTCTAAACTGACTGTATGAACTAAACTCCAAAGTAGTAGAAAGTTCAGATCTTTTGTTTTCAAAACATTTTTCACTTTAAAAATATATGGCAAACAAACAGACCATGTGAGTTTTTAAAGACTATACAAGGCAGGTCATATTTTAAGTATAGTTTCAGTTGTAAATGTACCCAATCTATATTCTTTTTCATTGATTCTAAGATGACATTTCCCCACATTTTTACATTTCTGAAATTGGAATGCATATGCAGTGTGGGTATATTCAAGTGGTAGAGTTTTTCACAGGAAAGGCTGTTTCTTAAAAACAGTGTGTGCCTTTTATATGCAACGGTATCTTAGAACTGAATATACATGATATTTTGGTATCTTATGCTTTCTGTAATGGTAAGTGTCCAGTAAGACCAATGTGTAAAGCTCTGATATAAACTATAGATATAGTCTGTCCTGATAGAGACACAGACTTCCTTAAGGATAAGGCAGTTTATTATAAAGCTAAGAAGGAAGTTAAACTAGAAAGTTATTTAGGATCTGACACAATTCTGTGGCGCAGCTTCAGTCTCTATTTCTCCTTCAGGACCTATGTAAGGTGGTTTTTGTGCATGCACGTGTGTGTGTGTGTGTGTGTGTGTGTGTGTGTGTGTGTTCACACGTGCAAGCATGTGCATGCGGGCACCTGTGTGTGTCCCTGTCTGGACTATTTTCACTGCTACTGGCCAATCTTTTCTTTTTACCCAGTTCAAATTTGGACAAGAACCATCCTGGTTTGTTTAGCTAACTGTAATCACCTTAGCTGAGCATAGCTGAGCTGAGCACGGCTAAGCAGCTCATACAGAGGGCGTCTTTGCTCAGTGTTGACCAGTGATACTGTCAGTGATCGTCCTAGCACAAAGAAGGCCTGTTACAACTCTGTAGGGAAGGGATCCGGCATGACAAGCATTCTCATCAGTATATTCAGGAAAAAAACACGTACCTTTCACTGGTTAATCAAGAGGACAACTCCAAGAAATGACTTAATGAACTTATTATTATAAATCTTTTATATGAGACTAGATAGGGAAGAAGGGTAAAAGGAAGTGGATAGGGCTATAAGGGAGGTACTTGGGGAGTGTTTTAAATTGTATGAGTTGGAGTTCTACAGGCAACCCAGTGAAGCAGGGGGAACAATAAAACTTTACTAGGAAAGTTCTATAAATTATGAAATTTAAAAATATACTCTGCATTTCATAAACTCAGCAGTTTGCAACATGTGTATTACACTTTGATATGCCAAACTTTTCTATAACAACTTAATCAATGGGTATACTTTTGCCATTTTTTTTCCCTCTGAAATTTTACCCTACAACTTAAGATGTTCAGCTCTAACACAGACAAGTGTATTGATAGTTCTCTCTCATTCTTTTATGAGTGATGAACATACAGTACCATTTCTGTGGGCTCTGGGCCCTAGAGATGACTGTAACCTGCTATTGATCAGCTGATTGAAGATAAATGGCTTAGCTGCTTGTATTGCAGATTACATCATTAACATGGTCAGTAAACCATGAATTGTTCAATAAGGCGTTTATCTTTTTTCATTTTACTTCAGCTCTTTTATCATTTTTATTGTAAAAGACAGAATTACCCACACTAACCAGCAAGATCAGTTGAAAAGAGACCCAGTAGGGTACCATACGGGTGCAAAGTTGCAGACAGCCAAGTTCTAATGGTTTAATGATATTTAGTATATTTTTTGAACTGAAGAAAATATAGAGTTTTGATAATCCTTTTTTTCCTGTGTTTCTCTTACAGCTTCCCTTTGCCTCATATTTACTAGAAGCAATACTGGAGAAAATAAATGAAAAAAAGAAACTGGTTGAAGTATATTTCACAATTATGAAAGATATTAGATGATATTACAATGAAGAACTTTTTTCAAATGTGAAAACTTTTTATGTGGTGTGATTAGAAAACATGCATTGCAATCCTGATACAGTATATACTCTGACTGTCAATATTCAGGTTCAATACCAAAATAGAAGTCTCCAAAACTAATTAATTGCTGAACACACGAGTGAAACTAATTAAGTGCATAGCCATTTAAAAGGAAATGGTGTAGCATTTGATTGTTGAATACAAATATTGCCACAAATCAATGCAGACTTAAAAATGATTTTCCCTTCATTGTATTAGAAGAAATCAGAACCAGCTTGGCACACTCACATTGGGCTGAACATAAAAACAAAAAGATGTAAACAGAGGATTTAATATGTTAAGGTTTATAAAGAAACTAGACTTTTTACATAAAACTGCTATAAATGGCCTTAAATCATCTAGTGAGTAAAACATTTGTATTGTAAGCAAATATAAAATGAAGCAGCATAACCTAAGGATGAGCATTTAGTGAAATAACTTGTGTGGTCCAACTATATTTGTTCTCAATATTCTGGATCATATAGGAGATACTGTACTTTCTTAGAACTATTTGGCAAAAATAAAAGTATTTTCTCCTTTTCTCTCTCTCTTTTTAAATATCATACTCTTGGTGTGGTCATATAAATTAGCAAGGGACCACAAACCCAGTGTATAAAATTAGGCTAGATCCTACTGTAGTCAACTAGAGTTAAATTCTTAACAGTGGTGCCATCCATGTTTGATTCCTTTAATCCACCAAACTTGCACCTGCCTCCAGTTTCTACCCTTGCTATTCTCTTTCTAGAATACTCTGTACTCAACTTTTCTCATGACTGGCTCCTTCTCTTCCTTCAGGTTCATCTTATGTATTCCTTCAGAGACACATTCCCTGACCACCTTACACTTTAATTTCATTTATAACACAAAACTGTCTACTTTATGTGCTCACTTATTTTGTTACTGTTTCCCCCCACCTTTAGAATAGGACCCATGAGGTTAGGCTGAGGTTGGCAAATCTGGCTTGCCACCTGTTTTTGTGTGGCCTACCAACTAAAATGATTTTTACATTATCAAATGTTTTTTTTAAAGGAGAATAATGTTTTGTAGCATGTGAAAGTTATATGAAATTCAGATTTTAGTGTCCATCAATAAAGTTTTATTGGAACACAGCGATGCTCATTTGTTTACGCATTGTTTATGGCTACTTTTACACTGCAGTAGTGAGGGTGGATCGTGGCAGAGACTGTGTACGGTGCACTCATCACCTTGCACTGCTGCTTGGCACACTGAAGATCACAGTGACACAGTTAGAACTTGACAACACTTCAAGGGCTACAAATACCACAATTCTGTGACTTTTTAAAATACCGGTGTATATCCATCATGTCAAAACAAGAAAGAGAAAAATGTCAGAAGTCACACTTTTAAAAAACATGTTTTTATTAATTTCAGAGAGGAAGGGAGAGGGAGAGAGGAATAGAAACATCAAAGATGAGAGAATCATCAATTGGCTGCCTCCTGCAAGCCCCATACTGGGGATTGAGCCTATGACCTAGGCCTGTGGTCGGCAAACTGTGGCTCGCGAGCCACATTCGGCTCTTTGGCACCTTGAGTGTGGCTCTTCCTAAGCCTTAGGAGTACCCTAATTAAGTTAATAACAATGTACCTACCTATGTAGTTTAAGTTTAAAAAATTTGGCTCTCAAAAGAAATTTTAATCGTCGTACTGTTGATATTTGGCTCTGTTGACTAATGAGTTTGCCAGCCACTGACCTAGGCCTGTGCCCTATGAACCATGACCTCCTGGTCCATAAGTTGATGCTCAGTCAGTGAGCCACACAGGCCAGACCAGATGTCACACTTTTAAGGCATAGTGGAGTGTGGATTATTTTGCTTTTGAGTTAGATGGCAAAGCATTGTATTTATTATACAGTGCCACTATACCTATATTAAAAAGAACTCAATGCATATCAACATTACATAACCATAGTACATTGTTAAAATCAGGAAACTGACATAGAACATATATGATTTCCACAAGTTTTTACATTCACTTTTTTGGAGGGGTGGTTTTAGGAAATTTTATCACATGTATAGCTAATATAACCATCACAGAGTTTTCCATCAACACAACGAACACACACACACGCGCACATACACACACACACACACACACACATCCTATTGGTTATTTCTCTGAAGAACCCTGGCTATACACCAAATTTTGGCTATCACTTATAAAATTACTCTGAATATTTGTGTATAGATTTTTGTATGAACAAAAGTTTTCCTTTTTCTAGAATAAATGCCCATGAGTGTGACTGCTATTCATGTAGTAAGTGTGTTTTTAATTTGGTAAGAAACTGCAAAACTGTTTTCTAGAATGGCTATCCATTTTACAACCCCACTAACAAAGTCTGAGAGGCCAAGTTGGTTTTCATCTTCCAGACTTGGTATTGGTACTTTTTATTTTAGCCATTCTAATGGGCATATAATGGTAATGTTTTTATTTTTAAGTTTTGTTCTCTCCTTGATCAGATTTGTAATTTTTTGCTTTTCTATCTTCAAAACCTGCATTTGTATGGGCCAATGGGAACAGGTGATTGGAGTTGGGTGACGCACATAATTCTTGCCCAGACCAATTATCTGGAAAAAAACAAGCTCCCATAATCACAGGTTTTACAAAGAACTTCTAAAACACAGGCCTATTCATTATCTATTACTCCATAACAAATTACCCTAAAACTTAGCGGCTTAAAACATTTATTCGGAACAGTTTCTTTGGGACAGAAATATGAGCAAAGCTTAAAGGGATTCTCTGACACTGGGTCTCTCAGAAGGCTGCAGTCATATCCAGGCTTAACTCAAAGGGACCCACATTCTAGCTCCGTCCGGTAATTGGTGGGACTCAGGCCTTGCAGGCTGTTTAACTATGGGCTGCAGTTTCTTGCAAGCTATTGGCTAGAGACTGGCTGCACATTAGAATCACCTGGGAATCTTTTTAAAATCCTGATTTCTGGGCCTCATCCTCCGGAAATTCTGTTTCTTTGTTATGGGGTGGGCCACAACATTAGTAACAAAGAAACAGAATTTCCGGAGGATGAGGTCCAGAAATCAGGATTTTAAAAAGATTCCCAGGTGATTCTAATGTGCAGCCAAGGTTGAGAACCACTGGGCTAGAGGCTGCCCTCAGCTTCAGTATGGCAATCTGCTTCATCTCACACACACGGAGGAGATTTCACAAGAATGTGAAAAACAGAGCGGAGACCATTAGGAACCATTTCAGGAGTGGCAAGTGTCTAGATTTGACAATGGAGACGATGCGGAGCTGCTGGAGAATCCTCCTTGAACCCATCTTTACAAGGTAAGTATTGATTTTACTTAGAATGGTTATTTATTTGTGTTGTTTGGGGAAGAAAGACAGCGTTCATGGGTCGCAAAATTGCAAACACCTCTTGGCACCATCATAATAGGATTTAAACAAAAGGAACCTTCCCTGCCAAAAGTGGGATCCATCCCTTAAAGATGCTCCACAGATTAAGGAGATCATGCCTGGCCAGTGTGGCTCAGTGGATGAGCATTAACCCATGAACCAGGAGATCAGAGTTTGATTCCTGGTCCGGGCACATGCCCAGGTTGTGGGCTCAATCCCCAGTATGAGGCATGCAGGAGGCAAGTGATCAATGATTCTCTCTCATCATTGATGTTTCTCTCTCTTTCTCTCTCCCCCTCTATCTCCCCCCCCCTTACCCTTTCTGAAATCAATAAAAACATTTTTTTAAAAAAAATAAGGTCATAAATTCTCATCTCTGGACTTCCACAGCAAACAAAATAAAACCAGTATCAGAAATCTACAAATTTAGACCATCAGAGTTCATTCTGTGACCCTTTCTCAAATTTGAACTGTAGAAGGGTTAGAGACTCAAGACCAGAGTAGAACAAGTCTTTGGCTCCTCAAACCCACCATACCATACCATACCAATGACCTTGGGCAGCCTTCTAACAAAATAAAATAGAAGTTAAGGAATGCCTTTCACAACATATTTGTACAGTGTATTCATATTACTGGAGAAACACCAGAATCTGATCAAGATTAGTTTTCTCTGGAGAGAGGGCTGGGAGGTCTCTGTTGGAGACTATCTTGCTTGTTACAGTACATCTTTTTATACTGTTCCAGTATGTTCCCATGGACATGTATTTCTCTTACAATGTAAAGACAGTTTTTATAAACTTAAATCATCTCTGAAGTGAAGATAAAGAACATGCAAATGGAAAATTATCTAAAAAGTAATGAACATGAAATCTTTTTTTTTAATTAAAAAATCTGTGGGACACAGCTAAAGCTGTATTTAAAAGAAAACAACTCAAATAATGTTTATTTTTAAAAACGGACTTGAAATAAGCTAAACATGCAACTTAACAAATAGAAAAAAAAAATAAACCTAAAAATAGGAGGAAGGAATTCATGAAAGTGAAACTAATTTAAAAAGAAAAACAACTTAGAAGACATAAAAACAAACCTGATACTTATAATTCACTTAACCCTGGAAAACCTAAGGATACAAGAGAGGAAGATGAAAACATGCAATGCTAGGAACTGTAAAAGCTATGGAAGACATTTTTAAAATTAAAATTATAAAAGGATATGTACTCTATCAATATTGGGGAAATGTATGATTTTCCGGCAAAATATAAATAAGCCAGGTTCACTTAGGAAGTGATGGAAACTCCAAAAGACCATTGCTTGTAACAAATTAGGAACACAGCTAAAGCCTGCCTTTTTAAAGGCTCCAGGACCTGATGATTTTATCATTGAAACCTGTCCATCCTCAAAGAACAGATGATTCCTGTTATTTAACTATTCACAGAAAAAAGATGAGGAGACCCCATAAGTCATATTTATGAAGCAAACAGGCTAAATGACAAAACCAGATAAATATAACTAAAAAGAGAACGATAGATCTACTATTACTAGTAGAAATAGTCTAAGTAAAAATAGAAATTCTAGTTATTCAAATAACAGCCTATCTGGCCAAATAGATTTCAATCCAATACAATGAATAAGTAATATATCAAAATAATTCGTTATGCCAACAGAATAAAGGGGAAACATACTTGTTGTGGCATATGATAAAATTTAACAGCTTTTATAAAGTAAATTGTATAGACAAATGACAGTAAAAGGAGAAACTGAAAAAGGCCAATAGACATAAAAAGATACTGAATCTCAAATGGAGATAAAAATAATTTTTACCTCTGAGTGAAAAAAATATCAGTGCCGGTGAGAGCATATGTAAGTCAGCTATCTCATTTATTGCTGGTGAGTTGTGAGTTGTTAAATTTTTGCAAGATAATTTAATGTATCTGCTAAAAATTGACCAGGAATGGCCCTTTTGGGAATCTGCTCTACGGAGTAAAAGCATAAACAAATAGGAATAAATATAAACAAATAGTTTGTAGAGACAAAAGGCAATAAACAATTTCACTGCCCATCAGTAAATGGTTGAATAAGTTGTGAAACAATCATATCTATGGCTAATTATTAAATAGAATGCATAAAATGGTCCATCTGGTGGAGTGACAATTTGCATATCCTATATAATAAAAGCTTAATATGCAAATTGTCCCCTTGACCAGAAGTTGATCAGGGGACGGGGTTGGCCAGCCAACACCCCACGGCCCCTGCTCCCAGCCATCCCAGCCCTGATCAACCCCAATCCGGGCGGGCCAGCTGGACCCCACCTGTGCACGAATTCATGTGCCTGGCCTCTAGTATTATATGAAATCCAGTTCACCTATAAGAAAACTAACCCTTTTAAAGTATAAAATTCAGTGGGTTTTGGTATATTCACAAGTACAATCACCACCATCATCCACTTGCAGAATATTTCACCACTTCCCAAAGAAACCCTGCAGCCATTAGCAGTCAAAAATCTCGGAAACTAACACTCAGGAGCAACCCTCAGCTAACCCTGGCAGAAGTTGGTATATAAATACTCCTTTCCTTTGCCCCTTCTGTGACAAAGTCTAAGGCACACCTTTACACAATTCCCCCTTTAGGATTAAACTCGAGTTTTTCACAGTGCTACTTTCTGTGGGAAGGCACACTTGATTGCTTATCTTTGACTTTTCCTACCTTTTCCCTACTGCTGTTTCCTGAGGTCATTTCTCCAATAAACTCCTTGCATGCAAATCTTTGTCTTGAGGTCTGCTTCTGCAAGAACCCAACCAAGAAGACATATCAGAAATGGTCCTAGGAAGCAGATTTTCAGGACTGAGTTCTGGAATTGTATCATTCACTGTCCAGATGACAGCAAAGACCCCATTTTTGGTGGTAATTTTGGAAGATAACCCCACATACTATAGTGTCCCAATTACTAAAACTGCACTGAGTTGGGAGGGGATGTGAGTGGTAAAGAATGCACTTCTGTAATATGTCTAATATTTGAAAGATATGGAGGAACAATAACTAAAAAGAAACCAAAATTGGGTGGCCACTATTAAGTGCTACTGATGCATTGAAGGAAGGAAATGCCAGTCTTAGGTCAGTCAACTAACAACAAGCCAAAAAAACGTATTTGACAGCATTTAAAGAGACTTCATCTTCTGCAACAACAGAACAGAGTGGGACTGAATATTGGGTAAAGGATCTGTTTGTAATAATAGTAAGTGCCAAAGAAGAGATGTGTGTGTGGGGGGGGGGGAATTAATAGCCCAAGCAACTCTCATTGCATTTAGTCTGATGTTCCCAGCAAGGCTCCTACACATAGTCCTCGGCACATGGTGAAAGGGAAGGGTGGGGTGCTGAGAACCAGGCAGGAGAGATCAGAGAAAATGCAGGTGAGAATTTTGAGCCCCTCGATTCCTCTGAACCCTCTGGCCTGACAAGAGAGGCCCACTCTTCCTCTGCTGGAGTAGAGCAACCCTCCTTGGCCTAGAGACCAGGCAAAGACTTCACTTGAGACAAATGCCTCTCAAACTGATGCTCACCTTCCTCAAGGTCATCCCCCACCCCCCATTGCTTTGAGATCAATAATTACTGTCCAGTTGTAGCATGGCTCAACTGTGGAAGTGATGCCCAAGCTTGAAAAGTAAAGATATATTTCACAGAAGAGCTACGGAATCTAGCTAAAATAATAGCAGCAAGAACCAGGAGAACATATCTGAAATAGATCTTGAGGGTACTGAACAGAATATAAATCTGGACATGGAAGAGTTTGTTGATACGGGACACTCTCCTGTGAGTCATAATTTAACATCTGGCCAAGAACACCTGAGACTGGTCTTCATATGCTGCTAACATGACTCCTTGAAACTTGGAAAAAAGTGATAGCCTATGGCAAACTGAGTAGAGGTGCCATAATTATACCAGCAATGCTTTGATGAAGAGGTCAAATGGTCCCAAGAGTGGTCGTGCTAGATTAGATTTATTATAGAAACTATACAGCTCACCAGCTGACTTTGCTGCCCAGGAGAGCCCAGAGGCCGCTCCCTTCACTAGAACAGTAAGGATTCTGGTGAGGAGGGTGCTAGCAGCATAGAAGCTCCGTGGTGACTGTGAGGGTTTTCTGAGGAGCCCCAATAGGAGAGTCACAGAGCAGCATCTGTTTCTGGAGAAAGATGTACAAAATGCAGCTCCAGACTGGCTCCTGAGTGCCTGACCATATGACAGCGCGAGGCTATGTGAGCAGGCACAGCTGTCCATCATGAGCCGGGGACTGCCGACCCACCGAGTCACATGTTAGGGTTGCATCATGTCTTACAGCAGAATCACCTGTCTATGAAGGCAAATTCATTAGTTTACCTGGGCAAGTTGATTGTTTTCCAGGTGTCACAAAATAGCAAAGTAACTCCCAATGGAGTTTTACAACCTGTGGTCCTATCACAAAGTGTTCATTAAATTAATTCCTTAAAAATAATTTGTCTACTTTCTGTTAATTTTTTGCCTTTCTCCAAAATCTCTTCCCTACCTTAAAATTATATATATTTTAAAATCCTCCTATATTCCATCGAGGACCAGCTGTATAGTTTTGTTCTTTATACATTAATTTTAATCCATCTTGAATTTATTTTATTTGTAGTATGACATAAGGACCTATTTTCTCCAAATTAATAATAAACTTTTCTATTACTTAACCTTTCCTTTCCCCAATGACATAAAGTATTGTCTTTATAACATACATCCTCAAATATACATGGTTCTGTTTGTGGATTCCCTATCATGTGCGATTGACCCCCTGTACTAATAACACTCTGTTTAATTATTGTGGCTTTATATTATTTCTTGATATCTAGTTAGATATATCTCCGTCAGTGGTGTTTTGTTTGTGTGTCTTTTATTTTTGGAAGCCTCTTACTGTGTAGTTCCTTTTCCAGATAAAATTTTAATTAAGATTTTTATTGAGATAATTGTAGATTCACACACAGTTGTAAGAAACAACATAGAGAAGAACTCATATGCACTTTACCCAGTTTCTCCCAAATAACATTGTAACAGTATAAAGTGTATAATATTGAAGCCATGACATTGAGAGTGAGTCAATTCCACCAATCTTATTCAGTTTCCCCGGTTTTATTCTGTGTGTCTATGTGTTTAGCGCTCTACCATTTTAGCACATGCCTAGATTCATGTATCCACAACCACGCTCAAGCTAGGGGATCCCTCCATCATGACAAGGATCCCTCATGCTGCCCCTTTACAGCCACACTCCCTTCCCTTCCACCCTCCCCCCAAACCCTGGCAACTGTTAACTGTCCTCTGTTCTGAAATTTATCATTTCAAAAGTGTTTGATAAGAGGAATCACAGTATGTAACTTTTGGAGTTGGAATTTATAACTTTTTTCATTCAGCATAATTCCCCATAAGTGCATCCAACTTGTATATGTCAATAATTTGCTGTTTTTATTGTCAAGTAATAGTCCATGATATGGATGTGCCACAATTTGTTCAACTGTTCATCTGTATTTTGTTTGTTTTATTGTACGCCTGCAACCCTAGTGCCTAGGACAATGCCTGGCACACAGTAGGGACTAAAGAAATATGCTTTGAGTAAAGGACTCTTTTCTATCTCAAACACAGAGCCTGGATGTAGTGGGCACTGAAAAAAAATTACACAAAGAAACTCACATACATAAAGCTATGGAGTCAGAGTATTGATAGTCTAATTGTGTCCCCAAAAATGATATGTTCAAGTCCTAACCCCCAGTACCTGTGAATGTGGCCTTATTTGGAAATACTGGTAGGGTCTTTGCAGATGTCATCAAGTTCTGGAGAGATCAAACTGGATTAGGGCCGGCTACATTCCAGTGAACAGTGAGTGTCCTTATCAGCAGAGTGAGTTGGAAATGCACAGACACCCTGACAGAAGCAGCCCCTGTGGTGTCAGAGGCAGAGACTGCAGGTTTGCCGCCAGCGCCCGAGGAGTGACAAGGACAGCCGCGTGGGATGGCTGCTCCCCAGGGCCTTCAGAGCACGGCTCAGGGATGCCTTGATTTTGGACCTCAAGCCCCTGGAGCTGAGAGAATGAATTTCTGTCCTTTTACATCGCCTCCTTTGTGTAATTTATTACCACAGTCCTAGGAAACTAATACACAGGATGAGAAGAGCTAAGCTTTTCAAGTTAATCAAGTGACCAATTAATTAATCTACTTAAATGCCAGAATTAGAACTCATGCTTCCTGATTTTCCAATTTAGTGAGCTTCTTCCCACACCAGTGCTTCTCAGCGTTATTTTCAATATTACCTTGTAAGGAGCCTTTTTAGACGTTTTTCCCAATCACTCCCCCAATAAACTTTTAATAAAAAGTGTATCTGTTTATGTAATTGGCCCTTTGATCAGCCAGACCATTGTAAATCTCGGTTATGCCCCTCCTCCCAAGGAGAATGTTCCCCATTGATAAGGCAGATACTCACTGGATTGTAATGTAATCTCATAATGCCATTAATGAAATACTTATGTGTCTGAAATCTGAAAAAGAACTTTAGTTTTGGCTCATGAGTACATATTCCAGTCCTCCCTCTGGCCTATTGTAGGATTATAATTATCCACCCACTCTGAAGTTAATCAAGGCCATATGACTTTCTTCGGGCGCTGACGGAAGTTCCATGTGTCACCTCCAAGTAGAAGCTTTGAGAGCAATCACATGAGCCTGGCAGGTGTTTCTCAGTGGTTGAGCATTGCTCTATTAACCAGGTAATGGTTCGATTCCTGGTCAGGGCATGTGCCTGGGTTTTGGGCTCAATCACCAGTGGGGGGCATGCATCATTGATGCTTCTCTCTCTCTCCCTCTCCCTTCTCTCTGATATAAAT
>NW_005871192.1:1608020-1642323 GCF_000147115.1 Myotis lucifugus | reverse complement strand
TGGTGCAGAGCCCTGTTCATTCCGGAATAACTCCCCCCCCCCCTCCTCCCCTACCCCCCCCCCGTTTAAATAAAAATAAAAGAAAAAAAAAAATAAAAAAAAAACTCCCCGCTCCCCGGCGCCCAGCGGCACCAAAGTATGAACATATATATATATATATATATATATATATATATATATATATATATATAGGACATGAGTATCCACCTCTTTCCTTCTACTCCTGCACTTCTGGGAATAGAAGGTATGGTTGAGTGTCCAGTCACCAGGATGCCTGCATGAGCGTGATAGGCAGAGCATCCCTCCTGGCTCACAGTGCACCACGTTGTGAGTGAGCAATAAACTTTTGCGATAAAAAGCCACTGAGATTTGGGGGTTGTTTGTTACTATGGAAAAACTTAGCCCATCCTGACTAATACAGTAGTGCATGATGGGAAAAGTCCGATGCATAAAATTAACTCTCCTCATTTTGATTTTAATGTAACCTAGTCCTCACAAGGAAAAACTTCAATTAGGATTTAAAACATAATTATAACTTTCTGAGCTTGTTGTTTAATAATTAACTTCTTCCTGGTGCTATTACACATCAAAATTGGAAACATACATACAACAAAGATGCACTGCTCCAGAGCTCTAAGTTGGAAATTTAATTCAAACATAGATTGATAGGAGGGGAATGTATGGGATTTACGGAGACCTGTCAGCACTCTCTGAGGACTGAATGCTTTTCTACACTTTCTTTGCACGGCGTATGGTACTGGATCCTGGGCTTCATCACCAGTGAAAAATAAAAGTATGTGTTTATTGGATTTCTGTGACCTTTTCCTCCAACAATTGCAGGGCACCGAAGTTTTAGCACATCCATTCCTTAAGCAGTTTTAACATGCAGAGAGGATGAGAAGGTCAGACAATTACAAGTCTGCTAGCCAGTGTCAGTGGAATGCATTCAGTGTCAGTAGAGTTTCTATTTCAGGTATTAACAAACAGGAAATCAAGCTATGCTATAGCTGAGGTGAGGCAGGAGGCAGGCCAGGAACCTGCTAAACAAGCCCTGGGAATCGGGCAGTGCAGCCATCCCTTCTGAGAGGGCAGGAGAGCAAGCAGTGAAAAGCAATGTTTTCCAAAGTAAAAATCTGTGATTTTTTTTATCAGTAAAGGCACCTAACACAGGATCCTCACTTGCATTCAAATATTTCTTTTTTTCTTGTGTGAATTCGGCCATCTGTAAAAATAGAAAACTATTTTCCCCCATTTGCTCCATTAATTAGTATTGTTTGCCTTTTTCACTAGACAAACTTTTGCAGGATGTTGTGAATTTTTTTCTTCGATCTCCTGTAATAACCACTAGTATAATTTTTAATGATGGAAATGGGTCCAATCCAGAAAATAGAGCCACAGCATGTATTGCAGGAGTGAAGGGGTGTAGTATAGGACTTCGGGCTTACACATGATTAAGCTGTGTAGGATGAAGGAGAGAGGCTCAGAACACAGGGAGGAGACCAGAGAAACAGTCCCCGGAGGTTTCAGCTGGAATAGCTGGACCCTGGAGGGCATCTTAGCAAAAAGCTAAGAAGTCATCGCCCTAGTCACTGTGGCCTGCCCAGAAGGATGGCCTAGCCATGCGTGTTCCTCTTAATGCAAAAAAACAAACCTCTAACCACACAGAAGGGACTTCCTGGGAAACACGGTGTTTGCTTTGGAAGTGAGAGGTGGTCCTGGCTATATGTCCAGACAGTCCCACACAGTGAAAGAGGACTGTCTTTATTGACAACAGGGTTGGTGTATTTTTGTTGTTGTTAATCATCACCGGAGGATTTTTTTAAATTGATTTTCAGAGAAAGTGGAAGGGAGGGAGAGAGGGGTGAGATAAGATAGAAAGATCTATGTGAGAGAGACACATCGATTGGCTGCCTTCCACACTTGCCCCGACTGTGCCTGGAGATCGAACCTGTAACCCAGGTACTTGCCCTTGACCGGAAATGCCAGCCAACACTCTAACCACTGAGCAACACCCGCCAGAGCATTGTATTTTAACTGATAACTGGGGTGCAGGCTAGTAGGAGGATAAAATCAGGAATTGAATTTAGTACATTTCGATTTTGTTAAGAGCAAAATATCAGCTGTTGCATTTTAAATTTTTCTGTAGTTATTTCCAATAGAGGTTCGGCATGTGTTGGCAACAAAGAAAAGCCCTAATTTTAATGGTCAGGGCAGCCCCCTGGCCTTAAGCTTTGGTGATGGAGGTCAGACAATGTTAATCTTTCAAGTGATCTATTGTGTAATAAAGAAATTAAAGTGGCCCTCTTCTTATTATTCTAAAACATAACTCAAGACTGAAGCATGGAACATTCCATGGACTTTGTTATTTGCACTAGAACTGAGTACTGACTTGCAATGAAAATTTATAAAATGAATACATGAACTTTCAAACTGTTTATCTGCAAATAATCTAGCTAGAGAGAGCATGAGACAATTGTCAAAATAAGTTTTTTAAAAAGAATAAAAACTGCAAGCTTTGATGAAAGATTCTGCAATTATTTGGGATTTGAGAGTTTCCAGAAGACAGAAAAGAGGTCCATTATAGAAAAGCCACAGGGGGGGGGGGGTGTGGATAAAGGGAGGGAAATGGATGTGAGGAACAGTGGGCGAGGTGGGGGAGGCTACAAGAGCGCTGCTGGGACCAGCTAAGCCGTAAGGGAGCCAGGAGAGCAACCCTCCGACCAGGGTCTGTAATAGAGCAGAACAGGAATATGATTTAGCTGGTTCTAGCGATGAGGACTAGCAGGAGACTTGCTCAACTGCATAATTTCCCCCCAAATTCACTCGAGTATGTCTGGGTGGATAACACAGGTTTAATTAATAACCTAACTTTTAGCTATTTTTCAAAAAAATAGAGAAAGCTGTTCCTCGAACAAAAACCAATCAGCACGTCTGTGGCTTATTCCATAGCGAGAGCGCCCTTTCCTCTCGGATGCGTGGAGCTCTGCTATCACCAGGTGGCAGCTCGCCAGGCTGCAGGTGCGAGGAAGGGAGAAGGCACTCCGCTCAGAGCTCTCCAGCCCCCAGTAGCGCTGTCAATTTGACTGTCTTTGACATTATCAGCCACAACCTCCAGGACAATAGATTTGGGGCTGCTTAGTCAAGTTCTGAAACAAGAATTACTGACAGTTTCTTCCAAGTATTGCTCTAAAAAGCTGCAAATGTTGATTCATTGTCACGATAGCTTCTCCAAGGTATTATTTCTCCCCTTTAAAATTCCTGTCAGTACTGTGAAGCCTGACTGTAACTCCATACACAGTAGCTCCATCGTATGGGGCCTTGGGCTCCTGACCTGTGAGCTGAAGGAGGAATTAGCGACCCTCTGCTAAGACACCCTCCCCCGCTCAGTGCATTTTCTGCTGCACTTTCCTGTGATGCAGTCTCTGTTTCAGTCTCCGAGGACACAGAAGTGTATCTCCCGGGACTCTGTGAAGATTAGAGGAGGTCATGCATGAAAATGACTAGTACACTGCCTGCCCCTCCTAGATGCCATTTAAATGTCAGTTGGTTTCCTTCCGTACATTCATTTCAGGTGATGGTAATAGGCATGGACTGGCCGTTTGTTGAGCTATGGACTGGGCACGGTGCTAACTGGTTTCATCCCTGAAACAGTCCTGTGAGGAAAATGAGGCTCAGCTAACTAACGTTCCCAAGATCTCACAGCCGTTACGTGGGTGAGCTGGATCTTCAACCTCTGCACTTGCAAACCTTTGACCAGTATGTCATCCTGATTTTGATACTTCGATCCAAATAGGAGATCCTGTCATCACTCGCGCAGACTTTGAGTTACTTTGGGGGTTGGAGTCTCATGGGAGAAGAATTCTTGTGGTTTTGCCACACTTAGCTTTTAAACTACAATACAGCACTGCCGAGCCCTGCAGATTCAGACGGATTCAGAAAGGCAGCCGTGGTGGCACCCGGCTCAAGCGAGCCTGCCCTTCTCCCGAGGCACAGGGACTGAGGCCATCTAGCCTTTTGTACGACACTCGTGAGGATAAACAAATACAAAGAGGTATATTGGTAAATACTTATTCTAAGACTTGGAGCACAAACCACAGGTAACTGGCTCTTGTCCACCTTGTTTTCCTTTCATCTGCATGGCCCGCTGACAGATCCTCTTGATTCCTGTCCATTCCTCTAAGTCCAAGTAAATTCTGGCCCCATCTTCCAGGTCTTATCTCTTTCCAACAGGTCTTACCTCTGTCTAAATTGCTGTGTGTATTTTGGTAGCTCAGTTTCCAAAATCATTGCGTGAAAGGCACTAACACCCCACTGGTTGTGTAGATGAGCTGGAAATCTTAGGATGCAGACGTCTAGAATCTCTTAAGAGGCGCCAACGTGGTCACCCCAAGAATATGCTTGTGCCCAATCTAGAAACTCCAGTATGTAGAGCCTGCTGCATCTAATAAGCTTTACAACCATGAGATTATTCCTAAAACTTGAAGAGGGGTTTTAGGTGACTTCTGAGGGACTTAGACACATGTACATGCATTTCTTTAAAGAATCTTAGTATGTGAAAATAAAGTTGAGTGTAATTCTGCCTTGATTTTTAACAATGGAAAAATGAATTTGAAGACTATGTTATGGATTGTTTGCTTTGTTTTCTTTATTCAGCATAGAGTTGCTGTCTGAATCTTTGGCCTCTTACAATCTTTTTTGCTTATCTTTTGGCATTTGCTTAGTGCCTATAAGACTTCCAGAACTTTTACACTTATGTCTCAGGAACTGGAATATCTGATGTCACTTTTATCCCTTAAGAGGGATCCCATAAAGAATCCTGTGTCTGTGACAGTCAGAAAAATCAGTTAAAATGTGAGGAGCGCTCATCAATTGAACACATTCCTCCATTACAGTGACCCCTGTGGATCTATAGAAACTTCTTTGGTCAAAGAATACTAAGAACAGTTTTCACTAACAAATCCTTTGCTTTTCCCATTTACTCTTATATAAAGTATGTGAAATGTTTCTTAACATGGAGAAGGTTCAAGAAGTGGTTATTTGTAAACAGACTGTCTGTATATGACTCATACCAGTTAATATCAACTTGATATTTGTGTTAGTCAATATTCTCCAGAGAAACAGAACCAGTAGGCTTTGTGTGTGTATATGGCTATATATACACACATATGTATATATACACACACACATATGCATGATTTACACAGAATCATACATACATATTTATATGATGTACTTTAAGTAACTGGTTCACCTGATTATGGAGGATGAGAAGTCCCAAGGTCTGCAGCCAGCAAGCTGGAGACCCAGGAAAGCTGACGAGTCTGAAGGCAGTAACAGACTGATGTTCCATGCCTGGGCAACCGGATGAGAGCAGTTTCCTCTGACTCAGGATTTGTTCTATTCAGGTCTTCCACTGGTTGGGTGAGGCCCACCCACATGAGGGAAAGCAATCCGCTTGACTCAGTTGACTGGTTCAGATGTTAATCCCACCCAGAAACATCCTCACAGACTCACCCAGAATAACGTGGGACCAGATATCTGGCCACCTGTGGCCCAGTCAGGTTGACAAAATTAACCATCCCAACATCCCATTACTGATTTTAATCAGATTAAACGTCCACCCTCAGTTTCCAGTGAGCTTCTTAAGAACATAGCTATTTGTTATACATTTTCAAACCTTGCTCTTTGTTGATTATGACTCAGTAGCTCGATCAAAACACTCTTGGCTTTGTGCTTTTAAGAATAATACCTTGGTGTGTACACATGTGTGATCACATGTCTGTGTGTATGTGTGTGTGTGTGTGTGTGTGTGTTTTCAAAGTTTCAGTTGTAGACATTTAAGAGAGAGAGAAAAGCAGCTCCGGACATCTGAGAGCCAGCTTGATCCTGTCCTCTAGGCCTTGTTGCTAGGATCTGAGCTGGCCTCGATATTTTCCTGTTGAATGTAAGAAAATCAATATGTTAGAATCAAATAAAACCACTCTCTAGTTATGTTCGAACATAGATAAAACCATGAATATAGTCTAAACCATAAACATGACCAAAATGTCTCCCATCTTGGTTAATATGAGTGACTGCCATTTTCCTTACCAATACAGATTAAGTCTCATTCTAGTCTTCCTATCCTATATAATAAAAGGGTAATATGCAAATTGACCCTAATGGTGGAACTACTGGGAACAACTGGTTGCTATGACCTGCACTGACCACCAGGGGGAAGATGCTCAATTCAGGAGCTGCCCCCTAGTGGTCAGTGCACTCCCACAGGGGGAGCTCCGCTCAGCTACAAGCCGGGCTGACGGCTACGAGCGCAGCAGCGGTGGCGGGAGCCTCTCTCATCTCCTTGGCAGCACTAAGGATGTCCCCTGAGGGCTCCTGGGCTGCCAGAGAGATGTCTCACTTCCAGCTTAGGCCTGATCCCCTGGGGAGGGGGCCTAAGTCGACAGGTGGATATCCCCCAAGGGGTCCTGGACTGCAAGAGGGCGCCACAGGCCAGCTGAGGGACACCCCCCCCCAAGTGCACGAATGTTCATGCACCAGGCCTCCAGTTTTCTATATAAGACTTGTTAAGATACTCAGCCATGGAATTACTCCCATTTCCTGACAGCATTCAATCCAAAGTAAGTCCTACTTCCTTAAACCTTCCCCAAACTCTTAAGTTCTTTCTGATGCTTCTTACTCAGTTGCCCTGTAGTTCCCAGGCTGTGCATTCTCCCTCCTTGCAATGAGTAGTGATACAAGTTATTTAACTGCAGATGTACGCCTCCTGGTCCTCGACTGAAAGGCATTAACAAACAATTGCTGAGATTCACCTGAAGCCAGCCCTGCTTTGCACCAGGACCCTCAACTCAGTCCTAGTGTGCATATTGTGATCCCTCTTCTCTACTGGCCTCTACCTGCCCTTTCCTGAGAGAGAAATCCACACTGAATGCAGCTCTGATACTTCATAAAGCCTTTCAGCATTGGGCTGCTTTTTATATTCCTAGGAATAAAGTTCTTTGGGATATTTTTTGTGGTTGTGATTGAATTTTTATTGTTCCTTGATGCAATTATTTTCAAACTTTGTAACATACGGCCCTATGACCTGTTGGCATGATCTAGAGTGTTGTCTACAAGAGCAAGTCTAAGTACAGGATGGACAGAGGTCTCTGATGTCTCAACTCTCTCCTCAAGCCAACCCCGGGAGCTGAGGAGTTCAGAAGGGACCCCGAGTCCTATATTTTATGGACAAACTTTGGCTTGAGTTACCAAATCAAAGCCTAGTAAGGGCTTCTTTGTAGGTCTTGTGTTCTTGAGAAGGGCTTTGTTTAGTTCATCTGCCTGTTATCAGGAGGCTTGGTTAAGTCCTGAGTAGTAAATGCTGGCCTTTGGCCGGGTTCCAGGGACACAGGTACACAAGCATCATCTTTACAGACCAACCCACTCAGTTCTCATGAAATCTTCTCAGTCTAAAGTGGCGCTTCTTCCTGAGCCTACACATTCCCTTGGAGAACCTGGATTGAATTGTTTGTTGACGGTTCATACTTAAAAAGAAAAGCTAACATTTTTCAAGCAGGCTATGCTATCAAGGACTTAAATTTATCCTTAAAATAGAAGCTCTATTGTACTCTACTTGATAAAGTTGTTTCCTGTAGGGGGACAGGTTAACAATTCTGTGTATGTATACTGGAACTGAAGAATTAAGTACATGGATAGCAGATGGTGGAAGCCTGTTGGAGTGGAAATTTACAGGTAACCAGTGGGAGGAGGTTAGAATGATCCATGTGGAAATGAATCAGAGTTGGAGACATCAGTATGAAGTATGTTCAGCTTGATATAGACACAGATGACTACATATAGAAATACAGATACATGTATATGTGGTTAGTATGCACACATATATTTCCTTACTGTTAGCTGAGAGAGCCTAGAAACCATGTCATCTTGGTAGCCCGGTTTCTTATAAAAAAAACAAAAAAGACGTGGCTCCAAGGAGAATGCTGATCCTAGACCTGGGGCAGGAAATTCACAAGGTGAGCTTGGAGCATCTTCTAGTGCCAGCAAGTAGAAAGTGCTCAGAGGAAAAAAATCCCTACATAGATGGGTTTGTCAGAGACTCGGGAGCCAAATGGAAGAATTTCCAAAGACCAAGCTAGAGCAATTTGATCAACAAAATAAATAGAGTAGTATTGGACTATAACCCAAAGTATAAACTAAATATCTGTGAGTCAAGACTGACACAAATAAGTAATCAAATAAGTAAATGCGGGGGAGGATTGACAAATCTCGTGTGCAGAGAAGTCTAAATACTTTATGTAGAAGATCTGCCAGGGGATGGGGGAGGGGGTAAGGGGGAGGGGGCCAATCCCTGACCCTGTGCATGGGTCACGCATAGTAACTTCTTTCCAAGAGGACCATATGAAAGTGGGGTGGGGAGAGTAATTGTACCTGACAAATACTACACAGGGATCAAGGTCAATAGCAACCGTGGTGAACCCTTGATATGATGTGATGAAAGTGGCACTTTATCTCTGTGGCTTTCCTTCCCCAAACTCATCATCCTAGTTTAGTCATGAGTTAAACATTAGACAAATGCCAATGGCACCCTATAAAACACTTGGCCAGTACTCAAAACTGTCAATAAAAAACCAGGGCAGTCTGAGAACCTGTCCCACCCAGAGTAGCCTGAGGAGACTGGACTACCAAGAGTAATGGGATCCTGGATGGGGTCTTGGAAACAGGTAATAACTAAGGAAATGTGACCCCTGCCTGAGGGCACTGACAAAACCATGATCCAAACAAGCAATATTGACTGTTACCATGCCCTAGTGGCAAGCTTGGGGTTCATGTTTTCTGAGAGTAATTCATGTTTTTTTTACTTATTCTTGCAGTTAAAAAAAAAATCTCATTCCAAACAACTATGCTTTTTTATATGGTATGGATTTCCCTTAAAGCCCAAGTATTTCTCTGATTGACCTCAAGATGGCAGGCTTGCATAAAAGATATTTCCATCTTTAAATTCTGAGCTGCTCAAAAGTTTACACTCTTTTTCCACTCAGTACTGTGTTGTTGTTGTTTTTTTAATTGTACCTATGTTTCTTCTATCTTTATTTTCTTCAATGTTTCTTTGAGCTTTTACTCTAGTGACTGTTAGGTTATTAAGTCAGTCATGAGAATCTGGAAGCTCTAACATGGAGATCCAGGGAAAAGAGGTCCTTGTAGTCAATTGTTGTATAAGGATGGGATCTAAGGTACGTATCCCCCCCACTGCCCTGTAAGAATGCTAAATTATTGCTGGTAATATTTTCAGTGCAAGGAGCCTTAGGATATTAGTTCTAGGTTACTGTCATGCATCTACAATAATGTTACACTTGCACTTTGCAGATGAATTTATCCATTGTGCTAAGCCACGGAAAATGCAAAGCCTAGCATAGGAACTCCAACCAGTGGCTTTACAGAGTAATGTCTAAAATTCTTCCAAGAGGGCCGAAAACTTTTTGGCTCAGTGGATAGAGCGTCGGCCTGCGGACTGAAAGGTCCCAGGTTCGATTCCGGTCAAGGGCATGTACCTGGGTTGTGGGCACATCCCCAGTGGGAGATGTGCAGGAGGCAGCTGATTAATGTTTCTCTCTCATCGATGTTTCTAACTCTCTATCTCTCTCCCTTCCTCTCTGTAAAAAATCAATAAAAATATATTTAAAAAATAAAAATAAAAAAATAAAATAAAATAAAATTCTTCCAAGAGAAAAAACAAAAACACCCATGAATGTTTTGATTCAATTTAGACTTTTAAAAATATATGATTTCATCCCTTCTCCTAATTTTACTAGAAAAGACAACATAGCATGGCAGTTAAGTACATAGGTTTGAGGTCCAGACAAACTCAGGATCTAATTTAAGTCTAATCTAGATTAGATCTCATTCTGCCTCTTACTGGCTGTGTGACTCTGGGCATGTTACTTAATCTCTCTGAACCTCATCTGTAAAATAAGACAATAATATCACTCACAGTATTGATGTAAGGGTCACATCAAATCATAAATGGAAAGCACTTAGCACAGCTCAATAAGTGACAGGCATTATTATCATTAACATTATTACTATTACTATTATTATTTTGAGGGAAGGAGGTAAGGGTGAAGTGAGTAATGTCACAAAACATACTATGAATTGTGAGTTACAACTCCAAAGAGATGAATAAAAATATAGTGATTTTCTAAAAAGTATGCGCGTTCCCATGCGTGCTCAGAAGACTCGGCGTTTAGCCATGATTCTCCTAAAGAGTTGCTGTGAAATTGGAAGCAAATGATCTAATGACTTTATGACTCAGTTTCCTCACCAATTCCCACAACATATGTGTGACCACAGATGTGGATCAAAGATCAGCAGGCATTTCTGGAACATTCTGTTCTGCATAAGACTCCTCAGATTCTGGGGCGAGGATGGGGGTGGGGTTATAGGAAAACCAGGTAATAAGCTTGACTGAAATCCACACCAGCCTAACAGAATAGGGGCTCTGAAGAAATTAAATTTAATGCAGGACAAATATAATTTCTATCCGTCTAATGATCACAAATTCCCATCACCCATACACACAGGTAGATTTATTTTGTCTTCATTCTGAAGCCTTGTGGGCTCCTTCTTAAGGAGTTAAGAAGGACGTTGGCTTGTTTGGAATATTTGGTGAATCAGCAGAGCTGATGGGGACGTGTGTACCTTCGAAACCTAATCTTGACCTTTGAGCAGCAACTGGTGACAAAAAGTTGACATAAAATTCACAGGAGTCTAAGAAAATAATACCCATATCTCATTTAGATCCATCTTTTACTTTTTTAAAAATCTTCACCAAAGAATATTTTTCCCATTGATTTTTAGAGAGAATAGAAAGGAAGGAGGAGAGTGAGAGAGAAACATCAACGAAGAGAGACACATTGATTGGTTGCCTCCTGCAACCCAGGTACGTGTCCTTGACCTGGAATCAAATCCTAGCCTAGACCCTTCAGTCCATGGGCCAATGCTCCAACTACTGAGAAAACAAGTCAGGGCTGTTACTTGTATTTTTATTTGAAGTAGGTGCAGCTGGTGAATGCAACCTACCCTACCTTCTGCCCCTACCAGGCAGCTCATCAGAGATGCTAACTGGTGAAACTCTGTCGAGTTTCAGGGCAAAAATGCTAAGAAATAGCCAAAAGCCATAGAGCCAGGGGAGGAGGACAAGTAGTCCTTTGTTATAGAAAGTTGCCTGAGTAGTTTTCACTGGGAAGTAGGGGCACTTCCTCTTTTTCAAATGTGATCAATTTTGGGGTTACCCAATCTTCACTACCAGGTTCGTTTTGTTCTTTTTTTTGTGTCTTAATTTGTAGGCTCACTATTATGATTGCTAAATTCACCCTAAGAAGACGGTGAAAATTCATTGAACATCGAACAAACCAAACCATCTTTTTCAAAATTAAAAGAAAAGTCAGCATCATAATGTTCTTTCCAAGTCAAGTACACGTGTCAATAGTGTCTGTGGACACCAGGGGGCAGTACCTCACAGAATATGCAACTTTCTTCTTCAGCCTCCTGTTAATCAAATCAAATTAATTAAACGCTGGTTTTTCTAAGTCTCCACCTTGAAAATGAATTTCCCAGTAGTTCCTGTTGTTCAAGAGATATTACACAGTGACATGTGGCCCAAAACGTTGTTCACTTTGACCTGGAGTCAATCAGATGATCCGATTCCCTTCGTGAAATCAGTTATCTTGACAATTGATCCGGCTTCGAAAATTAAATTGTTTGCCTTCTCAGACTCAAAATTAGTACAAACTTTTTTTTAAAAATTGTTTTCACTATTTTGTCCCATTTCATGGTAGGATCACCCCAAAACTGCCTTTGCTTATGTCCGTGTTCATGAGTCAGACTACCCTGGTGTGAGAGGAGGAGTCAGACAGACTGGGCCTGAGGGGTGTGTTCAAACTGCTTCCCCCACAGGTGTGGTGACAGGCGGGACTGGGGAGGGCCGAGAGGGGCTTCTGTTTGACACCTGTCTTACAGCTGTGGTCAGTCACCTTGAGTCAGGGAGGACAAAGGCACGGTGGGAGGAGAGGTGGGGAGGCCCGCAGCCGCCTGTGGTTTGTGGACGGATGGAGAGCCGCGAGCTTACCTTCCTAGGGCTTGGGCAGGTGGAGGGCCACTGAGCTCCTGAGGGTGGCCTTGGCAGGACAGACAGCAGCGTCCATGCTCTGGCTTTCCTGTCACTATCTAGTCCCCGGGTTGTTTTTGGGTTTTCTCAACTGCCACGGCCACCTTCATTGCTCAGCCAACTGCTCCTGGCTTAGTGCTTTAGATTTTAGGGACGGGGCAGGGAAGATCACTAAAATCAACCAGAAATAGGAGAATGGAAAGCTACTGGCCATACTTTAACGGAGTGCAGAAGACAAAGAAGACTTCGAGTTGCTAAAATACTATTTGGAAATCAGTACAAACTCCAGTTTTATTCTGGAAAACAGTTATTGTTTAGTCGACTGTGTCTAGCAGTTACAGGGGCCAGGCACTGTTCAAAACTCCTTTCATCTTTATAATGACCCTGTGGGGTAAAGCACCATAATTACACCCATTTTGTAGATGGAGACCTGGGGTACGGAAATGTTATATAACTCAGCCAAATACATATTAGCTATCAGCTACCAGAGCTGGAATTTGAACGCAGGTAGGCTGGGGCCAGAGGCTGTACTCTTAGCCATTATGGTATGTAATACTCTTAAAATGAAAAACGCAGTTTTCCTCTTGAATGAAAGAAAACTCTTATTTTCGATTTTGATAAAAATCATTTGAATGCATATATTGTAACTTACAGAAACAAAAATGTTGTTTACCGTGAACTACTTGATTCTCATTTGAAAATTCATAATGGGATTTTAATTGTTTTCAATCCAATCCCTGCTTACAGAAGCTTAAAAAAAAAAACTTGTATATACCTCTAATAGAAATCCAACATCTCCAGAGAAGAATCACATCTCTTTTACTATCTTTTTAGCACTTGGAATATTTAGCAAGGAACCTACACCAAGAAAAGGTGTCCAAGAAACGCTCATTAGCTGCTTTGATATTATTCAATACTACCTTGCTTCAGTGAATATTCATAATGGGTGAAAGGTAACTCCCTCAGAAATACTTGTACTATATGTCATAACAGGAAGACACATTTTATAAATTTCCTGAAATATAGAACAATTTATAAGCTAAAATATATCCTAATTATTAATGTATTTTTAAAAACCATTGACAGTTTCTTGGCAGGTTAGATTAATGTACCTAAAAGAAAAGAAAGCAGTAATGCAAATATCAACCTAACAAATTCAGGATCCATAAGGGAAGGGAGCTAATGCTATGTGCCAGGCAATAGTCTAGGCACCTTCATAATCAACTTATTTTAACCTTCTAGAAACCCTAAGAAGCTATTTTATTATTCCCATTTTACAGATGAGAAAATTGAGGGTGAAGGAAATCAGGTAAAATTTACTTTCTAACTAGTCAGGAATTGAATGTGTCTGGTTCCAAACACCACACATTATATCAATCAAGAATGCATTCTTACAGTATCAGAGTTTGCCTTGGGTGGTTTAAAACAAGACCAGACAGGCCATGTGAAGGCACGTGGCTGCCAGCATTGGTCCAGTGGCTCAGTGATATCAGGGACAGCAATGCTGCGATTGTTCTGGCCTTTTCCTCACAGTTGCAAGATTCAAGATGGGAGGGGAAAGGGGAAAGTAGGTGAGCACTTGTATCCCCAAATCCCAGAGCTCTTTTGGAAACCCTACAGCCAGAGGATGGTAAGGGTTGGACAAGCCAGTGAACGGTGTTGTGTTATTTGATAGGAGATTCCTGTCCAGCTGCCTCTGGAATTCGTGGGAGTCAAATAACCAAGGAGCTGCTCCCAGCTCATCTCCAGGGGAATGTGCTGAGTCAGAACAACTGAGCTGTCAGGTGCATCTGGGCTACCTGCTTGTCCTTGCTCCTGCCAGGACAGCCTTGCTCAGGGGTCACAAGGAGGACAAGCTAGTAGGTGCTGCCACCACCTTTCCTGTGCTTCTTCACCAGTTCCCCATCTGTACACAGTGCTGTAGGGCTGCGGGCCCTGGGTTTTCCGCTCTCTGATGATTGGTGTTCACCTGGCCATAGAAAGAACAGCACACAAGAAACCAGTGAACCCCACTGAGAGACCTGGAATCAGTCCCTTAGGCCTTTATTTTTCCATCTGTCCAGAGTGGGGATAAATTTTTTTCCTATTTGTCAGATTGCAGAATGTACCAGTAAGCACTTCTCTCAGGTGTTATCCTATACTAGAGTCCTGGTGCATGAATTTGTGCACAAGTGGGGTCTGTCCAGCCCACATGGTGGGGGTGTTGGGAGCGGATTGGAGGGAGGGGCCACAAGTGGTTGGCAGCTGGCCCTGCCCCCAATGGGGATGTTGGGAGCCAATCAGGGGCTGGGCCAGCCGGGTGGGGGGGGGGGGTGCCAATAAGGGCCCAGATCAGGCTGGTTGGCTGCCACAGTGCATATCATAGCTACCAGTCATTCTGGTCGTTCTGGTTGTTCTGCCATTTCAGTCCCTGGGCTTTTATATATCTATATATCTATATATCTATATCTATATCTATCTCTATCTCTATCTCTATCTATCTATATCTATATCTATATATATATTTAAAAATAAGTAATATGCAAATTAGGTCGGGACGCCGTAATGGTCACGACCAGCTCAGGAGGAGGGGCTGGGTGCGGCCCCGAGCCTCAGAGAACAACATGTAAGTGTGGCCCGGAGCCTGAGAGAACAACACACAGGGGCACCTGCTCTGAGCCTCCGCGGCCAAACTGCGGCTAAGCCATCAGTAAGACATCCCCTAAGAGTTCCCAGACTGTGAGAGGGGGCAGGCTGGGCTGAGGGACCCCCCTCCAGTGCATGAATTTCATGCACCGGGCCTCTAGTATAGATAACAAAATCCTAATATGCTAAGTGTCCAGTCTACTGGTTGGCTATTCAACAAATCAAAGTATAATATGCTAATGATATGCATACTATGACGTCCACTGACCACTATGACGTCCACTGACCACCAGGGGGCAGATGCTCTGACTGGTAGGTTAGCTTGCTGGTGGGGTCTGGCTAATCGGGACTGAGTGAGATGGGCCAGACACACCCTGAAGCCCTCCCATGATCCTTCCCTGGCTGGTCAACCTCCTGCATCCATCCCCGGCCCCAATTGTGCACTGGTGGGGTCCCTTGGCCTGGCCTGCACCCTCTCGCAATCCGGGACCCCTCAGGGGATGTTGGAGAGCCAGTTTCAGCCCTATCCCACAGGCCAGGCCGAGGGACCTCACTGGTGACGAATTCGAGCACTGGGCCTCTAGTACAAAATAAGAAGCTATCACTCTTACTAGGTGCAAAGGGGTCCCTGGACCCAAGGACTACTTGGCTGTTCTGGACCAAGAGGCTGTAAGATCCCAGAGGGCAGAGCTTGTCCTTGTCTCTGTCTCCCCAGAACTAGCACAGCATTGCACTCAGTAGGAACTCAATAAACATTCATTCAATGAGTGGCTGAGTGCGGGGATGTCTGAATGAGTAGAAAAGTGGATGAAGGACAATCCTACAACAATTGAATTCTGACCTTTAGCTCTGCCTTAGCCTAGTAAATGGGCCTTTGTAATCAGCAAAATGCCCCTGGTTCTCAGTGTCAGAGAGATTCTCAGCAAAAGATAATGACATGTATCCCCTAACTCTGTGCTTCTTGGAGCAGGAGAATTAAAAAAATATATACAGACACCTGGGCCTCATCTTCAGAGATTCTGATTCCATTTATTTGGTAGGTGTGGGGGTGAGTAAAGGCATCCTGGGCAGTTTTTAAACTGGTCCAGTTGATTCTAATGTGCAGCTAAGCCTGAGAAAAACTCTACCTAACTCTACCAACTATTCACTAGTCATTTTAATTCCTGACTCCCTCCCAGGGCCTGGGAGGCCAGCCAATACTGCAGCCAACAGCAGTCTTGGGCTTCCCCTGATGCTGCTTCAAGCCCAGCTGCCTCCTCTGTCAGCCTGTGATTGAGATGCTATTAGATCACAAACTGAGAGCCACAGTTAAATAAGTTGCCGGAGCCACTGGGATTGTAGCCGCCATATTTGAAGAGCTCACGAACATGACTGTACTAGTTTGCTAGGGCTGCCATAGCAGACTGGGGCGCTTAAACAGAAACTGAATTTCTCATAGTTCTGGAGGCTGGAAGCCCAAGATCATGGTGTCAGCAGGGTTGCTTTCCTCTGAGGCCTTGCTCCTTGGCTGGCAGATGGCTGCCCTCTTGCTGCCTCTTCATCTGGTTGTCACTCTGTGTCTAAATATCCTCTTCTTATAAGGACACAAGTCATGTTGGATTAGGGCCACCCTAATGGCCCCATTTTACCTTAATCACTTCTTTAAAGGTTTTCTCTCCAAGTACAGTCACATTCAGGGTAGTGGGACTAAGGATTCAACATGTGAATTTGCGGGGGACACAATTCAGCCCATAACAGTGACCCAAATAAAGAAACTGGATGGTATCTCAGGGACAGGAGTCCCCACATTGGTCCCCTGCAGAATGACAACCTCTGGTTGCATCAAGGACTGGTACAAAACAGAGGGCGTGCTATGTAGATTACCTTTGTATGTGGGCTCTGTCTTGTCTCAGGCTCAGATTAGTTAAAGAGCCTTAATGAGACAGACAGTCCCCTCCCAGTGTCTGCCTTTGTCAGGGTGTAACTTGGCTTTTCAGTTCCCTGGAATCTCACATGATCTTCTGTTCTTCTAAGTCCTTAATCATAGCTTACTTTCCCCCCAATTGGTTGATATTGACTTTTTATTAAATAACATGTGGTCTCTACTCTTAAAGAGTTACAATTCTGATGGGAAAATAAAGTACATGCACAAATGTCAAACTATTCATGCAAATGAGGGAAGTACAGACCAGACACTCTAAGTTCAGGCCACACAGGGTAGGGCAGTGGAGATACCGTGGAGAATAGGGTTTCATTAGGGGGTGGGTATCTCTTGGACATACCCTCTTCCTGTGGCACAAAAGACCTGAGATTTTAATTTTTTATTTTATTTTATTTTTTTTCAGAGGATTTGGAAACAAAGTTAGTCTAATAAAAAAAATCTATATATATAAAAGCCTAAGTGACCGAATGACCGAATGGCCAAACAACCAGTCAACTAGTTGCTATAATGCATGCTGACCAACAGGGGGAAGATGCTCAATGCAGGAGCTGCCCCCTGGTGGTCAGTGCACTCCCACAGCCAACCTCCCATGGCTGACCAACCTCCCATGTCCCTCCCTGGCCCTGATCATGCACTGTTGGGCTCCTTTGGCCTGGTCTGTGCCCTCTCGCAATCCAGGACCTCTCAGGGAATGTTGGAGAGCTGGTTTTATCCTGATCCAGCAGGCCAGGCCGAGGGACCCCACTGGTGCACAAATTCGTGCACTGGGCCTCTAGTGTGTTAATAAGAAGGCTCCGGTATTGACATTGTCCTTGGTAAGCATTTTGGGATTCACTTAAAACACACCTTGGGTTTTCAGGACACTTCATCTGCTAAGTATCAACAAAACACAGCTGAGCTTGTGTTGTGTCAGCAAGAATGTTAAGGAGGAAGTCAGAGGGTCAAGGCTTCAGGGACGTGGCTTGTTTCATTTACACGCTGTTCTTAAAGTGTCAGTGGCTCATTCTGTTGGCAGCTTGGAGGCCCTTCTGGTTTAGAACTAAAAGTGTGTATACCGTGGATCTAACCGGTTTGGCTCAGTGGATAGAGCGTCGGCCTGTGGACTGAAAGGTCCCAGGTTTGATTCTGGTCAAGGGCATGTACCTTGGTTTCAGGCACATCCCCAGTAGGGGGTGTGCAGGAGGCAGCTGATTGATGTTTCTAACTCTCTATCCCTCTCCATTTCTCTCTGTAAAAAGTCAATAAAATATATTTTTAAAATAAATAAATAAAAGTGTGTATACCATGAAGAAGGCAGTAAATGGTTGAAGACCAACTTACCAATACCTTCCAGAAGTACCAATTCTGGTAACTGGAAGTCTGGAAGCTTCCATGTGTATCCATTCTCATAGACAGCTGTTGGCTGGATTAAAAAAAAAATTATCTACAGTGTTTCTTGAATACCATTTTGTCTAAGAATCACCTGGTGTGTGTTAAGTGAACATTGCTGAGGCCCATTCACAGAGACTTACACAGGACTCTGGGGTCAGGCCCAGCTATCTGCATTCTTGCAAGCACACCATGTATTCTAGGACTGAGCCGTCTGTGGACCACATTTTCAGAAACACTGCCTTCAATCTTCCATGCACCCCAGCTGTCAAATCACTGTGCGGGGGGCCATAATTCAATCTATTTCCGAAGAAAGGGGTCTGGAAGTAGTTTTTCTTTCTCCTCCCACATCCAATCTGTCATCTCCTTCTGCCACCCTGTTCTAACATTTTCTTTATGTTTTTTATCATCTTCTCAAGTGCCTCACCCCAAACCATTATCTAAGCTCAAGGGGTCACTGCTTCAGCTAAGTTAGCCCCACCAGGGTGGACAGCTGAGAGGCACATTGAGGGATTTGGACAACAATCTTCCTTTGACCTCAATTACTGAATAACTTAATTTGCCATTGGTGATGACCAAAGGCTGAGTCTTACAAAGTGTTGTTTTTAAAATTTAAAATTCTTGTCAACATTTAAAAGTGGGTGAAATTCCCCCTAAAAACATCCAAATTTTGGGCTATTCTTAAAATATCAGAAGATCTGCCCACCCTTGTCAGTTTCCCTAAGGGTATCGGTTAGCTAGAGCTGAGGTCCTATGTTGTAAAGACAGGGAGCTCAAGCGTGAGCGCTCTGCTGCTCCGAGGCCCTTGACCTAATGTTGTATTTGTAAGTCTGCATTTTTTTTCATAAAGAGGCCTCCACAGCCCGGCTGGCATGGCTTAGTGGTCGAGTGTCGACCTATGAACCAGGAGGTCACAGTTCGATTCCTGGTCAGGGCTTGATCCCTAGTGTACGGCGTGCAGGAGGCAGCCAGTCAATGATTCTCTCTCATCACTGATGTTTCTATCTCTCTCTCCCTCTCCCTTCCATTCTGAAATCTGTACAAATATTTTTTTCTTTTTAAAAGAAGCCTCCACAATTGTATAATTCTTAGACTCTATGAAACCTGGATCACCCATGCCATGTGCTCTATGTACTCCCTACACCAAGGACAAAGATTGGCTATCATTTATCATCAGACTTGCCAGTAGATTTTCTTAAGGTAAAGAAACATTTCTCTGAGCGTCTAGGTCTATAGAAACAAAAGACAAACTGAGAGAACCTCGTACTTCAGGCAGAAAGAGAGGGGGCCTATGTTTTCATGCATGTTCTGGCCTGCATCCTGGCACTTGATTTCATAATCCCTGGTGGCATCTAGTCCTCATTCAACAATTCAGAATTCCCTAAATTCCCTACAATTAGAACAAAAATGTATATAGTCATCAAGCTTGCTTTCCTCTTCATTTCTTCAAAGACACATTTAAAATTCCCTCAATTTAATCTTCACTTGGAGGGTAGATGCTAAGAATCCCACATGGTAGAAAGAAAAATGAAAATGACATCTGCCCACAGAAAGAGAATGAGCTGTACGTCTCCCTCATTTTGAATGAAGTTTCTTAAGGGAAAAGGACTGGTTCTTTCCTGGATTTTTTACTGCAAGTGTTTGCAGGCATGGCTAAATGCTCTGAGAGCTCAATCAGTATTCGCCAACGCCGATGGTAAAACAGGTATAGAATAGATTAAGGCCTATGTCCTCCAGTTACCTTCGAAGACAATTTTTCTATATTGGTCACTGCTTAGAACAGATCCTTTGATTCTATAGCGTTAGAGCTCTGTGGGAAGTCAAATATTTTTGCTGTGGCAACATGCTGGTGTCTTGGGAATTCGGTCATTGCATTTCCCCCTTCCAAGATCCTATTTGCTCCACTTCAATATTTCTTGCTTTGTTTATAAGGTTGTTTTAAAGCCTCATTTTTCACTCTCGAGGTTGTGAAGGGTTTGGTCATGTTATCTGGGAATGGATTTATTACTCAGCAAGGGCCTGTCTGCTCCTCTGCGGGGTGGAGAAGCCGCGTGCACGATAGCTAATCGATGGGAGGTCTTCGAGAGCTGCTTATTTGAAGCTTATTTTAACACTCCCCATTTGCACCGACTCTTTTTTTCTTTAAAGATAACATCTTCTTAAAAGGAAACACCTGTTTAAAGATATAAAAATAAGACAATGTAAACAAAAGGGCATTTGGTTGATCGGGGTCATTTGCCCTATCTACTCTCTGATTTTTCCTGGCTGAGGGTGAGGTGGGTAGGTAACTTATTACTCTGAATCTGAGCTCTTCACTATTTTTTTTCTACAAATAATGGGTTGAGAGCCAATAGCCACCTGGCCAATGTGGACATTTGGGGGTCATAACTATGGAATTAGTTAAGGAGTTGATTATTTTCATGATGTTATTAATAGTACTAGCATAATTATTCAATACTTTCCCATCTTAATTGTATTTTGCATACATTAATGTCAATCTATTATTTTTTCCTATTTAAAAAATTTCTAAATCTTCAATTCTGTTGCTAAGCACTATAAACAAGCTTGCTGATTCCTCTTCAGAGATGAAGAAACAGATTTCTCTGTTAAAGTCTCGTTTTATCCCAAATAAAATTATCCAATCGACTTCAATTCTTATTCATCCATATAATCAATGGCATCTTGTATTTTTTTCAAATGTTGCTTTGAGTCTATGACCCCTTGCATCACACTGGGGAGAGGCAGCTCTTTGTGAAGTGAAGGTTTTGGTGACTCTCAGGACCTTATTTTATGCAATCACTGAATTACATAATTCAGCCCAGAACATCTGATGCCAGTGATGGCGAACAAAGAAATTGGGTCAATCTCTTGCTAAGGCCAACTAGACCATAATCCTGGGAAAATCCGGAGGAGTGAACACGGTTTTTGGGAGTCGCTTTTCCTTGGGGAGATTTGCAAATTCTAGAAAAGACAGCTGACAGGCTGAGAACTAACACTTTTTAAAGTTTCCAGAGTTGAGGAAGACAAAAATTGAAGTCTAAGGCCTGTCAAAGCAATGGTGATGTGTAAATCCATGTGTGGGGTTGGCATGCAGAAGGTATCCACACAGGGAAAGAGGCAGACGGGGAGCGATCTGGTGCCCTCAGGAACCACAGTCAGCTTAGAACCTTCTCTGGGCCTGAAGTTGTGTTGAGATGATTTTAGAAGGTTTGCGCCTTCAGCTGTCTGAAAGAATCAAACAAAAATCCTAAGAAGAATATTACAGGAAAGGAAAGTGATAGGCCAAATACTCTTATGAGCAGAGATGCAAAAAAATCTCCCCAATTATTAGCAAATTAATTTCCACCAATATACAAAAGTACATATGAAATGAATGAGTCGTTTGTTTTCCAGGGATGCAGGGTTATTCAGATATTTAAAAATCAATGTAATTCACCACAAAATAAAGAAAAAAGTGATTATTTCATAGATGCAGTGAAAATATTTAATATAATTTAATCATGTTCATAATAAACTTATCAGATTAGTAATAGATAGAATTTTAAAAATAGAATAGAAGGTGCCTACAAAGAGGAATGAACAAATACAGTAATTAATGAAGAAATATTAAAATCTTTCCCCTGAGATGAGGAAAAAGAAAGGACGCTTGCTATTACCACTGCTATTCATCAATTCACTCTAGGTGCTAGTCAGTACAGCTAAGTCAAGGGAAATAATTAAACACTGGGAAGAGAGAAGTAATGCCAGCCACACACCACATATTTGCATTCATAGAAACATCCAAATGAATGTTTAAATAAACTATTATAATTAATAAATGAATTTCTCAAGGTCATTATAAAAGCTCATTATACAAAAAAATCAATCATACATTTACATAGTAACTCAAACAACTAAAGAATTAAAATGTGAACATATTTAGGAAGATAGCTAACAAAAGATAAATAAGAATGAAGCACGGAAAGACAAAAGGGCAAAAATATAAAGAAGAAGGTTGTTGAAGATATAATGGCTACGATATAATGGTGAAACACATCAATGTACAAATTAAGAAGTCCTACAAACTAGGATAAATTAAAAGAAATCCACACCTATGCACATCACAGTTAACAAATGAAAACAAATGACAAACAGAAAATCTTAAAAGCAGCCAGGGTTGGCGAGGCATGAAGACACATTACCTTCCCATTACAAAAATTGGAGGGCTGACTTTGCATGAGAAATAAGGGAACCAGAAGAAAATGAAAACATATGTACATGAAGTACTGGAAGAAAATAACTGCCAATCTAAAATTTTATTTTCACCCTTAAAGAATACAACTGAAATTAAAACATTTTCAGATGAACTAAAGCTTAAAGGATTCACCACCAGCACACCTATTCTTAAGAAAATACAGTGGGCTATCTTTCAGGCAGAATAAAAATCCTCCCAGATGGAAGGTGGGAGAAGCAGGAAGAAAGAAGAAAAAGGAAAGTTTATTAGTAAACTGGAATGAATATGGGCTGTATAGGAATTGTCTTATAGACTTAAGTCAGTAGGCAGGCAAGTGGAGTTAAAGTATACTAGAATCCTTACATTGTCCAAGAGAAGGGCCAGAGTACTGATCAACATTATGTTCTAATAAGTTAAGACTGCATGTAGGATGCCAGTCAGAGAAGGATAAGTATCGCATGAGCTCACTCATTTGTGAAATATAATGAACTATGCAAACTGATGAACAAAAATAGATCCAGAGACGCAGAAACATTGAACAGACCATCAACCCTCAGAGGGAAGGCAGGGGAGGGTAGAAACGGGGGGGGGGGTGGCCTAAGACATCAACCAAAGGACTTGTATGCATGCATATAAGCATAACCAATGGACACAGACAGTAGGGGGGTGAGGGCTTGTGCTGGGGGGTGGGAGCAGCCGGGGAGAAGACAATGGGGGAAAAAGGAGACATATATAATACTTTCAACAATAAAGAATGTAAATTTTTAAAAAAGACTGTATGTAGTAATCTCACATATAACCATTAAAAAGTGTTTATAACTCTGAAGCTAATAGTACCAAAAAATGAAATAACAAACACTGAATCAATCCAAAAAAGTTAAGAAAATCAGGAATGAGGAAGATAAAGCAGCTAGGTCAAGTAAAGAATATGGAATAAGATCATAGTTTTAAACCAAATACATCAGAAATTATATTAAATGTAAATAAAAAGAAATTAGCAAATTAAAAGAAAAAAATTTCAGATTAAAAATATTTATAGGGTTTATAAAAGATACACTTAAAACAATATACAGATGATATATTATAGAATTGTATACCTGAAAACTATATAATTTCTAAACAATGTCACCCCAATATATTCAATAAATAAATAAATAAATAAATAAAATGAATTAAGTGATTTTTAAAAGGTACACCTAAAACATGAGGATACAGAAATATTGAAATACAAAGAATAACCAAAAGAATGCTAATGTATAATAGCCATCTTTTATTAATATTAATGTCAGATAAAATATTTTTCAATAAAAGCAATTGAAGTAAAGAACATGTTTAATAGAATGAAGGGTTTTACTCACCAGAAATATGTAATGAATCTAAATTGTATATAACTAATAATATAGCTTTAAAGTAAAAAAAAAAGCAACACTTACCAGAAATACAAGAAGAAATAGAATCATCCCCATTCATATGACATTTTAACATGACATTTTCAGTTATTGACAAAATATATAGACAAAAATCAATAATAGCATAGAAGATTTCACAACATAATTATCAAAGAACTGTCGACAAACATAGAGTACTATTCTCAGCAATGGCAGAATGTGCATTATTTTCAGAAACATGCAGCATGTTTATAAAAACTGACCATTTGCTGGGACCTGCGGCAAATCTCAACACATTTCAAAATATTCAAATCAAACAGATAATGTTCTATGTGCACCGTGGAATTAAGTTAAAAATCAATGATAAAGAGCTATTTATACAATTTTCGTATATTTGAAAATTAAGCAGTATACTACTAAATAGCTCATAGGTCAGGGCGAAGAAATAATAGAAATTAGAAAATATGTTGAATACTAAATTATTGCATGTTAAAAATCTGTGGGCTATGACTAAAACTATGCTTGAAAGGAAACGTGTAACTGTATATGCAATGAAGGAAAATCAGTGAGCTCACCATTCATCTCAGGAAGTTAGAAAATGAATCAAATTAAACGAAGAAAAGGGAAATTAATGAAATAGAAAGCAAATATAAAACTTAGAAAATAAATAAACCCCAAATTGCTTCTTTGGAGGAACTAATAAAACTGATAAATCCCTCTGAGACATGATTAAGAAACAGAAAAAGAAGGCAAAAGTAACCAATGTCAGGAATGAAGAAAGCAACATTATTACATAATTTATAGACATTAAATGTATAAGGGGGTATAATGAACAACTTAATGCTAATGTATTTAAAATTTTTATATGAAATCTACAAATTCTTTGAAAAACAGAATAAATCTGATACAAAAAGAAACAGAAAGTTTGGCAAATATTAAGTCTATAATTGAAAACCTCCCAAAGGTTTGGGTCTGATGGCCTCAGCAGTGAACTTTCCCAATCACTTAAGGAAGAAATAAAATATTACATAAACTCTTTCAGAGAATAAGAAAAAAGGGAATATACCCAACATGATTTATTAAAGCAGCATCACCTTAATACCTCAACCTGGAAAAGACAGGATGAAAAAGGGAAATAGCCGGCCAGTCTCATTCTTGAACAAAGACAAATAGACTAATGGAATAGAGAAAAATGACTTGGGCCAGATATAACCGGCAAAGGGATTGATTCTAGAATATATTGAGATTGTCAACAAATCAATAAGAAAAAGACAATCCCTCATGAGCAATAGATTTAAATGAGTATTTCATGAAAGATAGTGTTCAAATGGCCAATGAAAACATGAATAGATGCTTGCTACTTCATTAATGATTAGGGAAATGCAAGTGAAATTCTTAGTTATCCTCACAGAACGGCTCGTCAAAAAGGCTGACAGTACCCAGTTTTAGTGGGGATGTGGAACAAAGGGGAACTGTCAGACATTGCTGGTGAAAGTGCACATCGGTGCAACCATGTGTAAACCTATTTGACAATATAGGATACAATTGAACATACTCTCTGTGACTGACCAATTCTACTCCTGGGTAAAAACTCAACAGGTATGCTTGTATGTGTGTGCCATGAGGGATGAGTTCAAGAATGGTCTCAGCAGCATTATTCGTAACAGCCCATGAATAAAAGCAGCCCAAATGTTCATCAATAGGAGAAAAGAAAAACAGATTCCTATAGGAGAATCCTCTATCATAACAGGGTCCAGGGAACTTGGGCTGGTAGAACAAGTCTGAAAGTGGTTCATCCTCCCGTGTCGACAAGCTTGGGTGAGGAGAAATACACAAAGAAGCCTATCTTGAAGAATTGTCAACTAGTGAAAGTCCCCAAAACGACATAGGATTGTTGCCAAGTTGACCTCCTCAAATTCTAATCTTTGTCATGCAGGACCACCAGAAAGTTCCATTCCTTTTTTAAATTTTAATCCTCACCCGAGGATATTTTTTTCTTGACCAGAATCCCTCTGGTCCTCAGGCTGACTCTCTATCCCCGGAGCCAAACCGGCTAGGGCAGGGAGTTCCATTCTTGGACTTCACGAGTTTAGCTCCTCAATGAATTTCCTTTTTCAAGTTGCATTTCGTGTTCTCTCTTCAGCCTTTGTCCTGGCACATTGTGCTTGGCAGGGCAGGAAAAGCAGAGCTGGTGGGGAAAGCATCTGTAGAGACCCACAGAGCGGGGCTTGAACTCATGGTCCCCCTTTTACCAAACTGTATCTATGGGCAAAAGTACTTGGCTTATGCAAATTGCAGTGTTCTCATCATATCTGGGAATAAGAATCCACACAGCATAAGAAAATTAAATGAGGTAACGTCTACAAAATGTGACGCACAGAATGATGCTCAAAAAAAAAAAGATATTTGTATTTCACGTTGCTGGACTCTTAACTAGCTTCTGTTTCAGAATGCGTGTTTTGACCTTGACTCAGACCTTGTCTTCTTTCCCCACTGACTACACTAAGAACCCAAGAATTACTTAAAAGTGTTTTAGACCAAGACTTACTGGACTAGTGAAGTTGGCCTATTTCCCACTGAGCTGATGAGGGAAAGCATTTGTAGCTCCCAAATGCAGACTGATTTCACCCAAATGCAGGCTGGAAGAAGAAGGGAGGAAAGATGAGGGCAGGGAGGAGATGCAGGAAGGAGAACGAGATGAGTCTCTGGATTATTTTGAACACTGGACTATGATGGTGGCACAGAAACTACTGTGGCGTGAGTGTCTATAGCCTTCCTGTCGTGACAAGCCAGAGGGGATTTTTCCATCCTCGTAAAGGTGACTTCTGCCTGTGCTGGCTCAGTTCCTAGGTGTCTGCTCTGCAGAATCAGATAATGTGCATAGGAACACAAACCGGATTCTGGGGAAGACAACAGAAGAGAGGCAGAAGGAAGAGAACAGTGGAGGGAGACAGCAGGCTGGGGTCAATAAGGTTTTACTTGGTGTTGCGAATGGGAAGAGAGGACTTTGAGAAAGCAACTGGTGACAGTCTCAGAGAACATTTTCCTACGTGCAGAGGTAACCATAGAACCACAGAATGGCAAATCCAGGGATTAGAGCCAGCTGTGCATCCCTCACCGCAGTCCATTTACAACTGTTCCAGTATCCCCCCGTGAAACCCCACTCTCCTCAGTCATCCGTCCCAATCCCTCTATCCCACCTCCAGCCCCCAGCCCAAGGAACCACTAATCTACTTTCTGTCTCTATAGATTGGCCTATTTTAGACAATTTATGTAAATGGAGTTAAACAATAGGTAGTCCTTTGTGACAAGCTTATTTTATTTAGCATAATATTTTCAAGGTTCATCCATATTGTAGCATGTATCTGTACTTCATGTCTTTTATTGCCAAACTAGTGGCCCGGTGCACAAAAATTTGTGCACTCGGGGCGGCGGGGGAGTGTCCCTCAGCCCGGCCTGCACCCTCTCCAATCTGGGACCCCTGGAAGGATGTCCTACGGCCGGTTTACAGGGATCGGGCCTAAACTGGCAGTCGGACATCCCTCTCACAATCTGGGATTGCTGGCTCCTAACCACTCACCTGCCTGCCTGCCTGATTGCCCCTAACCACTCTGCCTGCCAGCCTGCTTGCCCCCAAATGCCCCCCACCAGCCTGATCACCCCCAACTGCTCCCCGTACCAGTGTGCTCATCCCAACTACCCCCCCTGCTGGCCTGCTTGCCCCCAACTGCCCCCCTGCTGGCCTGCTCACTCCAAATGGCTCCATCTTCTATTCCATTTGTGTCCTTTCCACCCCTAAGTTAATGTCGTGTCCTTAATATGTGGTTATGAGATGTCTCTGTGACTGAGCTGGGAAACCTTTCACATTTCTCTTTCCTTTCCTTTCATCTCAGGATAACTGAGCTCTGTGGTTTGTGTGGGACCAAAGGCCCTGGGAATATAATGCTGAGCCCTCTGAACTCATTTTATTCTTTATTATATTATTTGATTCCTGGGGCTGAATTAAACATGAAAACAGAAGAAAATATACCCTTAGATATAGAATCTGAGTCATTACCCGGAGATTTCTGCAGGAATTGATACTGAGGCATGAGACACATGTGTTTATTGGTCAGTTTCCTCAACTATGGAACAAAGGTTGATCCTGCCCCTCGGATTTTTTGGAGGTTGGATATGATGCATCCAGAGGGATTAACTGGCAGCTCGGAGAGTAAGATCAGAAGTCAACAGACACTTGTTTCCTTTACCCAGACAGAGTTAGAAAAACACAACTCCTTTTATCATAACAGCAGCAAGGGCCATGCCTGTGGGAGGAGGAGCAGGGAATCAGGGCTTCCCCCTTGCTCCTTCCCCGCCCTCCCTCCCTCCATCCCTGCACTGGTCCAGCTGCTATGCTATGGCGGAACCCCTCAACTCAGGCTCTGGCCCCGCCCATCTCACAGGGAGGAGCATGCGCAGTTTCTTGCAGACACAGAAGCAGCTGTGGAGTAGGGAGGTGGCGGTTTTTCCCCTGAGCAGGCGCTGAAGTCCTTGTTGAAGTCTCCACTCCAGAGCCTGCGAGTCCAAGTCCTGGGAGGCTGCGCAGTGGAGGCGCCACATTCCTTTCAGTAGAAACTGAAGATTGATAGGAGCCTGCTGGCTGGGGGGAAGGACCAGGAGGTCTGCCTTGCGCCCATTCACCAATCCCCAATCCCACTTTGCTGATCGCGCCACCGGAGCCCCGCCACCTGGGGCTGCACACGGGGGCCTGGATGGTGGCTCCCGCTGTCCCGCCCTGCCCGCAGTATGCAAATTAGCCACCATCTTTGTTGGCGGTTAATTTGCACATCACTCTGATTGGCTGGTGGGCGTAGGGAAGGTACGGCCAATTTGCATCTTTGTCTTTTATTAGATAGGATACTATTACACTACATGGCTGTACCATAATTTATCTATATCCATTTATCAGTTGATGGACATTGGATTGTTTCCACTATTAGATATTTTGAATAATACTGGTATGAACGTTCATGTACATTAGTGTGCACATATGTTTTCATTTCTCTAGGGTATATAAACAGGAGTGGGAATGCTGGGTCATATGGTAATTATGTTTAACCGTTTTAGGAACTGCCAGACTGTTTTCCAAAGCAACTGCCCTAGTTCATATTCCCACCAGCAATGAGGGGGTTTTCAAGTTCTCCACATCCTCATCAAAACTTATTATCTAGTTTCTTTAATTATAGCCATCCTAATGGGTCTGAAGTGTTACCTCATTATCACTTTGGTTTGCATTTCCCTGATGGCTAATTGCCTGAATTTCTATTTAATTATGGTACTTTTTGGATATAAAATTACTGAACTTCTATTTAATTATGGTACTTTTTGGATATAAAATTACTCCATTTTTAAAGTTCATGGGTAGTGCCCAACTGCTTTTCATTAGTTATACCAATTTTACTCAGTCTGGAAGTAAAGAGAATTTCTGTTTCATAACACTGTCATCAAAATAAATATTACATTAAAAATCTTTGCCAATTTAGTGAAATTGGAATTATTTATTTTAATCCCATTTCTAGTGATACTAACGTTTTTCAATATTACATAATTATTTATATAACTCCAGTGAGGTTGTATTCTTTGTACATTTCCCTATTGAGTCTAGGTTTTGCTTTGGAAATTATTAAAATAGTTAATGTTTGAATAGATTGCGATAGAAAAGGAAAGTTTTCCAGTAATTTATCACTATCAAATACTTTGAGAAAAATCAACATTTCAAGGCCCTTGAAGAACTACCAAGCAGAATAACCATTTCCAAAGTACTAAGAGAGATTTAGAAAAATTATAAGCTTATATTTGGTTGTTTACATAATGCACAATGTTACACTAATGGAAACTAAATGGGAGAGGACACTTTGATTACATGAGACCTCAGTGCTTCAACAAATCTAATTGAAAATTTGATGCTAGTTTATGTTCAGTGAAATGGAAGAAATTAGAGTGGAAATTATTTGGGGGTTGATCCTTTCATTTAACTTCTTAAGCACTTAAATAACTTGAGCTTTCATTTTAAAAAATACATTGCCCAGTGTAGATCTCTCGGTGTTTACTTGTATTTAAAAGTATTTCATGATAAAATCTAGGTCTAAGTGCTCTTATCACTATTTGGATAGCACAGTGGTCGGCAAACCGCGGCTCACGGGCCACATGCGGCTCTTTGGCCCCTTGAGTGTGGCTCTTCCACAAAATACCACGTGCAGGTGCGCACGTACAGTTGGATTGGAACTTCGTGGCCCATGCACAGAAGTCGGTTTTCGGCCTGGGCGAGTCTATTTTGAAGAAGTGGCGTTAGAAGAAGTGGGGGGTGTCGGTCGGTCGGGCAACGGGAGACGTTGTGGAGTGAAAGAAGATGTAGTGTCGAGGATTGAGAAAGGTACATTGAGATGGTTTGGACATATAAAGAGGATGAACGAAAGGAGATAGATGAAACAAGTATACAAGACGAGTGTGGATGGGAGAGTTGGAAGGGGTCGACCTCAGCGAAAGTACCTCAATCAGATTGAGAACGTTTTTAGCAAAGGCCAGCTTAGGAGTACCCTAATTAAGTTAATAACAATGTACCTACCTATATAGTTTAAGTTTAAAAAATTTGGCTCTCAAAAGAAATTTTAATCGTTGCACTGTTGATATTTGGCTCTGTTGACTAATGAGTTTACCGACCACTGGGCTAGCAAAATCCTTAAATGGAAGTCACTGACGTGTAAGGGGCACCCCTAGGCTAACGGTTCCTGAAGGCGGGGTGTGAGCAGTGAGCTGGTGGATACTTAGTCACATAAGTGGATTACAAACTTCTCCAATTTTTCTTTAGGAAGATCTGTGAGCGCAAAAGGGCTTAGCCAACACTATAGAGTAGGTCTGAATCTATAGTCATCCGAACTTCAGTTCTCTTTTTCTAGGCCTAATGAGTACCTCCCTACCCTGAGTTGGTTGTTCTATATGGCCACAGCCAGAGGAAGCACAGAGTCATGTGGGGTGGATGATGGACATTATGTTCTCTTATTTAAACTCTGTCTTTAAATAGCTACCTATAGATCCAAGAAATAGGAGGAAACTACTTACTATGTTTCAATATGCCAGATAAGGAAGGGGGAAGAAGGGTCCCAGAAAAGATCCCAAGTTCATGTATACAAACATCATTGATTTGGGGACATATACTGTGTGAAGGGAGTAAGTATCGTATCCCTCTGTGGAGCTTTTTCTCTGCGAGTGGCAGTCAGTGGGGAATCTGCAAATATTCCCGTGTCCCTGGTGTCAGGGAGGGGAATTAAGAATGCTGAGGCTGAAGAAATGTTTTCAACAGGAGTCCTGAGTCAGGGCCCTCTTATGGGTTGAGTTGTGTTCCCACCAAAAGATCTTTGGAAGTCCTAACCTCTCAGTACCTCAGAACGGGACTTTATTTGGAAATAAGTTCCTTGTAGGTATAATTAGCTAAATTTAGATGACGTAGGTCGCGCTGGGCCAGAGTGGGCCCTTAATCCAATCTGACTGGTGTCCTTATAAAGGGAAATTCAGACACAGATGCACACACTGAAGAGCACCATGGGCTGACAGAGGCAGGGGTTGGGCTGCAGCAGCTAGAAGCCAAGGAACACCTCGGGCTGCCACCGGAAGCCAGGCGGGGGCACAGACAGCGTCTCCCTCACAGCCCTCAGAGGAACCGACCCTGCTGACACCCGGAATTTGGACTTCTGGTTTGCGGACCTGTGAGGGAATGAATTTCTGTTGTCTCTAGACACCCAGATTGTAGGAATTTGTTACAGCAGCCCTAGCAAACGGATATAGATCCCAAATTGCTAGCCAAACTGCTTAATAATTTTGTCTCAATTTCTTCTCTTGTAGAGTAAGAAAAAAAATAATCCCTGCCCATTGTAATGATCCCATGGGAATAAAAAAATAATCCCTGCCCATTGTAATGATCCAATGGGCTTCTTTAAAGGAAAGTCTCATGACTGGCTGCCTCAGCCTTCTGGCCTGAGGGGAAGTTCCATGGCTTCCACCCCCTCTGGCCCCAGCACTACCACTGCAACTTGGAGACCAGCGGCTCTTGAACTTGAACATGTGCCAGAATCACCTGGAGGGCTTAAGTCACAGATGGCATCCAGTAGGTCAGGGTGGGGCCTCTACAGTTTGCTAATTTAACGAGTTCCCAGATGGTGCTGATGCCGCTGGTCTGGGGACCACAGTTTGAGCATGACCGGGCTGGTAGTCACTTGGGGAGGGTTTATGGGGAAAGCAAAAAAGTCAGCGTGGAGGGAGCCCTGACAGGTGGACTTCCCTGCATGGCAACCTTCCTGCGACTGGGCCTTGAGAGAAAATTTGTAGTCCTGAGAAGGTGGTGTTTTAATGTTAATTTAAATGTTTGAAATGCTGTTTGAAAATAATGCTTTAAACTTAACTTATCATTGAAGTCAGCTTTATATAGGTGGGTCAGGGAAAATACAAGTTGTGCACATTTAGTAAAACCACTGATAAGTTCTTAAAAAGCAAAGAATAAAAGGCACCAAACAATCAAAGAGAAGTGATATATATATATATATATATATATATATATATATATATGCCTGATGCACGAAATTTGTGCAAGAGTAGGCCTTCCTCCTGCGCCCCCCCCCCACCCCCGCACCCCCGGCTGCTGGCACCAGCTTCCCTCTGGCACCCGGGACCCGGGCTGGCTTTCCTCCAGCAGCCGTCAGGCAACTGGGACCCAGGCTTCCCTCCGACCCCAGCTTCGACTGGAATGATGTCCAGAAGGACATCCAGTCTAATTAGCATATTACCCTTTTATTATTATAGATTCCCTTATCCCTTTTAAAGTGTGCTTTGTCTTATTAAAAACTAGCAAAGTAAAATACATTTTTTTCTATGTAAAGCTAATACTGACAAAATATTGGAAGATTTTTTTCTGCAATATAAGGTTGTGCTTTTAGTGTTGTTGATAGGTTGTTTTTTTTTAATTTTCTGAACTAAATTATTCCTTGCTTACCTAGACTTTCCTGTAAATAAGAGAACGCACCCTTGGTATGGCACAGTAGAACGCGTACTTTAATAGGGAATAGCTTTCCTCTGCATGGCTAGCTACTAAAATAGAACTTGGCCTCTTTAACACATGCTTTAACGGGCAGACTAGCCAGATCCCATGTTCAGGGTTAACAACATGCCTTCAGAATCTCTAATGATAATACCCACCAGGAATAGAAGAAGTAAACCGATGGCGAAGATGCCCTCACAGTTACACTTAATTAGGTTGTTCTCATTCCAGGAGTGGGCACTGCTTTCTCAGAGTCCAGCTGCTTCACCTTTATTTGTTCAGCTGCTGCCAATTAGGAGGTTGGGCCTGGCAGCCTGACATATATTCACCAAACACACGAAAGGTTTGATTTGTAAATCAGGATGTCAATATCTTACAGGGAAAAATGGACATTTGCTTGAGGGCTATATTCCTTGTCACTCAACCTGTCCACTCTTGTCTGAGAAGGGGGCCTAATGCAGTGCTTAGCAGGAATTGTAGTTGCCTAAATTGCATTATTATTTTTTATTTTTATTGATTTCAGAGAGGAAGGGAGAGAGAGAGAAAGAGAGAGAAATATCAGTGATGAGAGAGAATGAGAGAGAGAAATATCAGTGATGAGAGAGAATCATTGATCGGCTGCCTCCTGCATGCCCCCTACTGAGGCCTAACCGGGAATTGAACCATGACCTCTTGATTCATAGGACAACTCTCAACCACTGAGCACACTGGCCAGGCTCAAATTGCTGTATTTGAGTTGCTAGATCCGAACAAGAAATATTATGGCAGGGTTTGGGAGTGGAGAGGATAGAGCATTTAGAGTTTGTTGATTACAAGGAACAGAAAGCATTTCTAACTGAATGAACAAAGGGGAGTTTATGGGATGGTCATTGGGAACTCTAGAATTGACAGGAGCCTGAAGACCTGGGCTTGGACACAGCGAGGGAGCAGCAACAAGGACCCCTGAACAGTCTGCTCTGCTCAGCGGGGGGAAAGGGTCAGCGGGTTCCAGGCTTTCTGACCCCCCCACTGGATCTAGCTTTTAAAATTTCCATTCGTCTACATCTAGTGGTGTTTATATTATCTACTACTAAGGGTTGTGAAAGTAAATGCAAGGCCCTACACACAAAGAGGGAAGAATCTAATTCTATATATCAACCAACAGCTACAGTACATGCTGGGTTAGCTTCATGTCAGGGGCACAATCGGGGCTCTGGGATTCCACCGAGGAAGAGAGGACGCGAGGTTAGGAGGTTGGAGAAAGACTTCAAAGGAAAGGCCCTGGAGATGAGCATTGGCGAAGGCAGCTTTTCCTAGGGAAGTTGTCCGCATTTCAAACCGGAATGTAAATAATGAAAGGGGCCCAGATGTCAGAGCCTAATGTGAGTCACCCACTTGAGTGCGTCCGTCCCTCCTCCTCCTCCTCCTCCTCCTCCTCCTCCTCCTCTTCTTTCTCCTCCTCCTCCTCCTCCTCCTGTGATTGGGTTAATAGGGCTTAGCTAAATGAAGGGCAGTTTCTGCAGGAAGAGACTCCTTTCCTTTGGAGGCAGGAGTGCTGTGTGGGAGAGAAGGAAAGGTG